>NW_027458860.1:0-42863 GCF_050624435.1 Tenrec ecaudatus
GGGGGCCCCCAGCCTGAAGGCTAGGGGAGCCCTGGCCTTAGCCTAGGGGAGCCTAAGGCCTAGGGGGGCCCCCAGCCTGAAGGCTAGGGGAGCCCTGGCCTTAGCCTAGGGGAGCCTAAGGCCTAGGGGGGCCCCCAGCCTGAAGGCTAGGGGAGCCCTGGCCTTAGCCTAGGGGAGCCTAAGGCCTAGGGGGGCCCCCAGCCTGAAGGCTAGGGGAGCCCTGGCCTTAGCCTAGGGGAGCCTAAGGCCTAGGGGTGCCGGGGTGCCCCAGCCTGAAGGCTAGGGGAGCCCTGGCCTTAGCCTAGGGGAGCCTAAGGCCTAGGGGTGCCGGGATGCCCCAGCCTGAAGGCTAGGGGAGCCCTGGCCTTAGCCTAGGGGAGCCAGAGCCTAAGGCCTAAGGGTGCCCCAGCCTGAAGGCTAGGGGAGCCCTGGCCTTAGCCTAGGGGAGCCAGAGCCTAAGGCCTAGGGGTGCCCCAGCCTGAAGGCTAGGGGAGCCCTGGCCTTAGCCTAGGGGAGCCAGAGCCTAAGGCCTAGGGGTGCCCCAGCCTGAAGGCTAGGGGAGCCCTGGCCTTAGCCTAGAGGAGCCAGAGCCTAAGGCCTAGGGGTGCTCCAGCCTGAAGGCTAGGGGATCCCTGGCCTTAGCCTAGGGGAGCCAGAGCCTAAAGCCTAGGGGTGCCCCAGCCTGAAGGCTAGGGGAGCCCTGGCCTTAGCCTAGGGGAGCCAGAGCCTAAGGCCTAGGGGTGCCCCAGCCTGAAGGCTAGGGGAGCCCTGGCCTTAGCCTAGGGGAGCCAGAGCCTAAGGGGGTGCCCCAGCCTGAAGGCTAGGGGAGCCCTGGCCTTAGCCTAGGGGAAGCCAGAGCCTAAGGCCTAGGGTGCCCCAGCCTGAAGGCTAGGGGAAGCCCTGGCCTTAGCCTAGGGGAGCCAGAGCCTAAGGCCTAGGGTGCCCCAGCCTGAAGGCTAGGGGAGCCCTGGCCTTAGCCTAGGGAGCCTAAGGCCTAGGGGTGCCCCGGCCTGAAGGCTAGGGGAGCCCTGGCCTTAGCCTAGGGGAGCCAGAGCCTAAGGCCTAGGGGTGCCCCGGCCTGAAGGCTAGGGGAGCCCTGGCCTTAGCCTAGGGGAGCCAGAGCCTAAGGCCTAGGGGTGCCCCGGCCTGAAGGCTAGGGGAGCCCTGGCCTTAGCCTAGGGGAGCCAGAGCCTAAGGCCTAGGGGTGCCCCGGCCTGAAGGCTAGGGGAGCCCTGGCCTTAGCCTAGGGGAGCCAGAGCCTAAGGCCTAGGGGTGCCCCGGCCTGAAGGCTAGGGGAGCCCTGGCCTTAGCCTAGGGGAGCCAGAGCCTAAGGCCTAGGGGTGCCCCGGCCTGAAGGCTAGGGGAGCCCTGGCCTTAGCCTAGGGGAGCCAGAGCCTAAGGCCTAGGGGTGCCCCGGCCTGAAGGCTAGGGGAGCCCTGGCCTTAGCCTAGGGGAGCCAGAGCCTAAGGCCTAGGGGTGCCCCGGCCTGAAGGCTAGGGGAGCCCTGGCCTTAGCCTAGGGGAGCCAGAGCCTAAGGCCTAGGGGTGCCCCGGCCTGAAGGCTAGGGGAGCCCTGGCCTTAGCCTAGGGGAGCCAGAGCCTAAGGCCTAGGGGTGCCCCGGCCTGAAGGCTAGGGGAGCCCTGGCCTTAGCCTAGGGGAGCCAGAGCCTAAGGCCTAGGGGTGCCCCGGCCTGAAGGCTAGGGGAGCCCTGGCCTTAGCCTAGGGGAGCCAGAGCCTAAGGCCTAGGGGTGCCCCGGCCTGAAGGCTAGGGGAGCCCTGGCCTTAGCCTAGGGGAGCCAGAGCCTAAGGCCTAGGGGTGCCCCGGCCTGAAGGCTAGGGGAGCCCTGGCCTTAGCCTAGGGGAGCCAGAGCCTAAGGCCTAGGGGTGCCCCGGCCTGAAGGCTAGGGGAGCCCTGGCCTTAGCCTAGGGGAGCCAGAGCCTAAGGCCTAGGGGTGCCCCGGCCTGAAGGCTAGGGGAGCCCTGGCCTTAGCCTAGGGGAGCCAGAGCCTAAGGCCTAGGGGTGCCCCGGCCTGAAGGCTAGGGGAGCCCTGGCCTTAGCCTAGGGGAGCCAGAGCCTAAGGCCTAGGGGTGCCCCGGCCTGAAGGCTAGGGGAGCCCTGGCCTTAGCCTAGGGGAGCCAGAGCCTAAGGCCTAGGGGTGCCCCGGCCTGAAGGCTAGGGGAGCCCTGGCCTTAGCCTAGGGGAGCCAGAGCCTAAGGCCTAGGGGTGCCCCGGCCTGAAGGCTAGGGGAGCCCTGGCCTTAGCCTAGGGGAGCCAGAGCCTAAGGCCTAGGGGTGCCCCGGCCTGAAGGCTAGGGGAGCCCTGGCCTTAGCCTAGGGGAGCCAGAGCCTAAGGCCTAGGGGTGCCCCGGCCTGAAGGCTAGGGGAGCCCTGGCCTTAGCCTAGGGGAGCCAGAGCCTAAGGCCTAGGGGTGCCCCGGCCTGAAGGCTAGGGGAGCCCTGGCCTTAGCCTAGGGGAGCCAGAGCCTAAGGCCTAGGGGTGCCCCGGCCTGAAGGCTAGGGGAGCCCTGGCCTTAGCCTAGGGGAGCCAGAGCCTAAGGCCTAGGGGTGCCCCGGCCTGAAGGCTAGGGGAGCCCTGGCCTTAGCCTAGGGGAGCCAGAGCCTAAGGCCTAGGGGTGCCCCGGCCTGAAGGCTAGGGGAGCCCTGGCCTTAGCCTAGGGGAGCCAGAGCCTAAGGCCTAGGGGTGCCCCGGCCTGAAGGCTAGGGGAGCCCTGGCCTTAGCCTAGGGGAGCCAGAGCCTAAGGCCTAGGGGTGCCCCGGCCTGAAGGCTAGGGGAGCCCTGGCCTTAGCCTAGGGGAGCCAGAGCCTAAGGCCTAGGGGTGCCCCAGCCTGAAGGCTAGGGGAGCCCTGGCCTTAGCCTAGGGGAGCCAGAGCCTAAGGCCTAGGGGTGCCCCAGCCTGAAGGCTAGGGGAGCCCTGGCCTTAGCCTAGGGGAGCCAGAGCCTAAGGCCTAGGGGTGCCCCAGCCTGAAGGCTAGGGGAGCCCTGGCCTTAACCTAGGGGAGCCAGAGCCTAAGGCCTAGGGGTGCCCCAGCCTGAAGGCTAGGGGAGCCCTGGCCTTAGCCTAGGGGAGCCAGAGCCTAAGGCCTAGGGGTGCCCCAGCCTGAAGGCTAGGGGAGCCCTGGCCTTAGCCTAGGGGAGCCAGAGCCTAAGGCCTAGGGGTGCCCAGCCTGAAGGCTAGGGGAGCCCTGGCCTTAGCCTAGGGGAGCCAGAGCCTAAGGCCTAGGGGTGCCACAGCCTGAAGGCTAGGGGAGCCCTGGCCTTAGCCTAGGGGAGCCTAAGGCCTAGGGGTGCCCCAGCCTGAAGGCTAGGGGAGCCCTGGCCTTAGCCTAGGGGAGCCTAAGGCCTAGGGGTGCCCCAGCCTGAAGGCTAGGGGAGCCCTGGCCTTAGCCTAGGGGAGCCTAAGGCCTAGGGGTGCCCCAGCCTGAAGGCTAGGGGAGCCCTGGCCTTAGCCTAGGGGAGCCAGAGCCTAAGGCCTAGGGGTGCCCCAGCCTGAAGGCTAGGGGAGCCCTGGCCTTAGCCTAGGGGAGCCAGAGCCTAAGGCCTAGGGGTGCCCCAGCCTGAAGGCTAGGGGAGCCCTGGCCTTAGCCTAGGGGAGCCAGAGCCTAAGGCCTAGGGGTGCCCCAGCCTGAAGGCTAGGGGAGCCCTGGCCTTAGCCTAGGGGAGCCAGAGCCTAAGGCCTAGGGGTGCCCCAGCCTGAAGGCTAGGGGAGCCTTGGCCTTAGCCTAGGGGAGCCAGAGCCTAAGGCCTAGGGGTGCCCCAGCCTGAAGGCTAGGGGAGCCCTGGCCTTAGCCTAGGGGAGCCAGAGCCTAAGGCCTAGGGGTGCCCCAGCCTGAAGGCTAGGGGAGCCCTGGCCTTAGCCTAGGGGAGCCAGAGCCTAAGGCCTAGGGGTGCCCAGCCTGAAGGCTAGGGGAGCCCTGGCCTTAGCCTAGGGGAGCCAGAGCCTAAGGCCTAGGGGTGCCCCAGCCTGAAGGCTAGGGGAGCCCTGGCCTTAGCCTAGGGGAGCCTAAGGCCTAGGGGTGCCCCAGCCTGAAGGCTAGGGGAGCCCTGGCCTTAGCCTAGGGGAGCCTAAGGCCTAGGGGTGCCCCAGCCTGAAGGCTAGGGGAGCCCTGGCCTTAGCCTAGGGGAGCCTAAGGCCTAGGGGTGCCCCAGCCTGAAGGCTAGGGGAGCCCTGGCCTTAGCCTAGGGGAGCCTAAGGCCTAGGGGTGCCCCAGCCTGAAGGCTAGGGGAGCCCTGGCCTTAGCCTAGGGGAGCCTAAGGCCTAGGGGTGCCCCAGCCTGAAGGCTAGGGGAGCCCTGGCCTTAGCCTAGGGGAGCCAGAGCCTATGGCCTAGGGGTGCCCCAGCCTGAAGGCTAGGGGAGCCCTGGCCTTAGCCTAGGGGAGCCAGAGCCTAAGGCCTAGGGGTGCCCCAGCCTGAAGGCTAGGGGAGCCCTGGCCTTAGCCTAGGGGAGCCAGAGCCTATGGCCTAGGGGTGCCCCAGCCTGAAGGCTAGGGGAGCCCTGGCCTTAGCCTAGGGGAGCCAGAGCCTAAGGCCTAGGGGTGCCCCAGCCTGAAGGCTAGGGGAGACCTGGCCTTAGCCTAGGGGAGCCAGAGCCTAAGGCCTAGGGGTGCCCCAGCCTGAAGGCTAGGGGAGCCCTGGCCTTAGCCTAGGGGAGCCAGAGCCTAAGGCCTAGGGGTGCCCCAGCCTGAAGGCTAGGGGAGCCCTGGCCTTAGCCTAGGGGAGCCAGAGCCTAAGGCCTAGGGGTGCCCCAGCCTGAAGGCTAGGGGAGCCCTGGCCTTAGCCTAGGGGAGCCAGAGCCTAAGGCCTAGGGGTGCCCCAGCCTGAAGGCTAGGGGAGCCCTGGCCTTAGCCTAGGGGAGCCAGAGCCTAAGGCCTAGGGGTGCCCCAGCCTGAAGGCTAGGGGAGCCCTGGCCTTAGCCTAGGGGAGCCAGAGCCTAAGGCCTAGGGGTGCCCCAGCCTGAAGGCTAGGGGAGCCCTGGCCTTAGCCTAGGGGAGCCAGAGCCTAAGGCCTAGGGGTGCCCCAGCCTGAAGGCTAGGGGAGCCCTGGCCTTAGCCTAGGGGAGCCAGAGCCTAAGGCCTAGGGGTGCCCCAGCCTGAAGGCTAGGGGAGCCCTGGCCTTAGCCTAGGGGAGCCAGAGCCTAAGGCCTAGGGGTGCCCCAGCCTGAAGGCTAGGGGAGCCCTGGCCTTAGCCTAGGGGAGCCAGAGCCTAAGGCCTAGGGGTGCCCCAGCCTGAAGGCTAGGGGAGCCCTGGCCTTAGCCTAGGGGAGCCAGAGCCTAAGGCCTAGGGGTGCCCCAGCCTGAAGGCTAGGGGAGCCCTGGCCTTAGCCTAGGGGAGCCAGAGCCTAAGGCCTAGGGGTGCCCCAGCCTGAAGGCTAGGGGAGCCCTGGCCTTAGCCTAGGGGAGCCAGAGCCTAAGGCCTAGGGGTGCCCCAGCCTGAAGGCTAGGGGAGCCCTGGCCTTAGCCTAGGGGAGCCAGAGCCTAAGGCCTAGGGGTGCCGCAGCCTGAAGGCTAGGGGAGCCCTGGCCTTAGCCTAGGGGAGCCAGAGCCTAAGGCCTAGGGGTGCCCCAGCCTGAAGGCTAGGGGAGCCCTGGCCTTAGCCTAGGGGAGCCAGAGCCTAAGGCCTAGGGGTGCCCCAGCCTGAAGGCTAGGGGAGCCCTGGCCTTAGCCTAGGGGAGCCAGAGCCTAAGGCCTAGGGGTGCCCCAGCCTGAAGGCTAGGGGAGCCCTGGCCTTAGCCTAGGGGAGCCAGAGCCTAAGGCCTAGGGGTGCCCCAGCCTGAAGGCTAGGGGAGCCCTGGCCTTAGCCTAGGGGAGCCAGAGCCTAAGGCCTAGGGGTGCCCCAGCCTGAAGGCTAGGGGAGCCCTGGCCTTAGCCTAGGGGAGCCTAAGGCCTAGGGGTGCCCCAGCCTGAAGGCTAGGGGAGCCCTGGCCTTAGCCTAGGGGAGCCTAAGGCCTAGGGGTGCCCCAGCCTGAAGGCTAGGGGAGCCCTGGCCTTAGCCTAGGGGAGCCAGAGCCTAAGGCCTAGGGGTGCCCCAGCCTGAAGGCTAGGGGAGCCCTGGCCTTAGCCTAGGGGAGCCTAAGGCCTAGGGGTGCCCCAGCCTGAAGGCTAGGGGAGCCCTGGCCTTAGCCTAGGGGAGCCTAAGGCCTAGGGGTGCCCCAGCCTGAAGGCTAGGGGAGCCCTGGCCTTAGCCTAGGGGAGGCCTAAGGCCTAGGGGTGCCCCAGCCTGAAGGCTAGGGGAGCCCTGGCCTTAGCCTAGGGGAGCCTAAGGCCTAGGGGTGCCCCAGCCTGAAGGCTAGGGGAGCCCTGGCCTTAGCCTAGGGGAGCCTAAGGCCTAGGGGTGCCCCAGCCTGAAGGCTAGGGGAGCCCTGGCCTTAGCCTAGGGGAGCCAGAGCCTAAGGCCTAGGGGTGCCCCAGCCTGAAGGCTAGGGGAGCCCTGGCCTTAGCCTAGGGGAGCCAGAGCCTAAGGCCTAGGGGTGCCCCAGCCTGAAGGCTAGGGGAGCCCTGGCCTTAGCCTAGGGGAGCCAGAGCCTAAGGCCTAGGGGTGCCCCAGCCTGAAGGCTAGGGGAGCCCTGGCCTTAGCCTAGGGGAGCCAGAGCCTAAGGCCTAGGGGTGCCCCAGCCTGAAGGCTAGGGGAGCCCTGGCCTTAGCCTAGGGGAGCCAGAGCCTAAGGCCTAGGGGTGCCCCAGCCTGAAGGCTAGGGGAGCCCTGGCCTTAGCCTAGGGGAGCCAGAGCCTAAGGCCTAGGGGTGCCCCAGGCCTGAAGGCTAGGGGAGCCCTGGCCTTAGCCTAGGGGAGCCAGAGCCTAAGGCCTAGGGGTGCCCCAGCCTGAAGGCTAGGGGAGCCCTGGCCTTAGCCTAGGGGAGCCAGAGCCTAAGGCCTAGGGGTGCCCCCGCCTGAAGGCTAGGGGAGCCCTGGCCTTAGCCTAGGGGAGCCAGAGCCTAAGGCCTAGGGGTGCCCCCGCCTGAAGGCTAGGGGAGCCCTAGCCTTAGCCTAGGGGAGCCAGAGCCTAAGGCCTAGGGGTGCCCCCGCCTGAAGGCTAGGGGAGCCCTAGCCTTAGCCTAGGGGAGCCAGAGCCTAAGGCCTAGGGGTGCCCCCGCCTGAAGGCTAGGGGAGCCCTAGCCTTAGCCTAGGGGAGCCAGAGCCTAAGGCCTAGGGGTGCCCCCGCCTGAAGGCTAGGGGAGCCCTAGCCTTAGCCTAGGGGAGCCAGAGCCTAAGGCCTAGGGGTGCCCCCGCCTGAAGGCTAGGGGAGCCCTAGCCTTAGCCTAGGGGAGCCAGAGCCTAAGGCCTAGGGGTGCCCCCGCCTGAAGGCTAGGGGAGCCCTAGCCTTAGCCTAGGGGAGCCAGAGCCTAAGGCCTAGGGGTGCCCCCGCCTGAAGGCTAGGGGAGCCCTAGCCTTAGCCTAGGGGAGCCAGAGCCTAAGGCCTAGGGGTGCCCCAGCCTGAAGGCTAGGGGAGCCCTGACCTTAGCCTAGGGGAGCCAGAGCCTAAGGCCTAGGGGTGCCCCAGCCTGAAGGCTAGGGGAGCCCTGGCCTTAGCCTAGGGGAGCCAGAGCCTAAGGCCTAGGGGTGCCCCAGCCTGAAGGCTAGGGGAGCCCTGGCCTTAGCCTAGGGGAGCCAGAGCCTAAGGCCTAGGGGTGCCCCAGCCTGAAGGCTAGGGGAGCCCTGGCCTTAGCCTAGGGGAGCCAGAGCCTAAGGCCTAGGGGTGCCCCAGCCTGAAGGCTAGGGGAGCCCTGGCCTTAGCCTAGGGGAGCCAGAGCCTAAGGCCTAGGGGTGCCCCAGCCTGAAGGCTAGGGGAGCCCTGGCCTTAGCCTAGGGGAGCCAGAGCCTAAGGCCTAGGGGTGCCCCAGCCTGAAGGCTAGGGGAGCCCTGGCCTTAGCCTAGGGGAGCCAGAGCCTAAGGCCTAGGGGTGCCCCAGCCTGAAGGCTAGGGGAGCCCTGGCCTTAGCCTAGGGGAGCCAGAGCCTAAGGCCTAGGGGTGCCCCAGCCTGAAGGCTAGGGGAGCCCTGGCCTTAGCCTAGGGGAGCCAGAGCCTAAGGCCTAGGGGTGCCCCAGCCTGAAGGCTAGGGGAGCCCTGGCCTTAGCCTAGGGGAGCCAGAGCCTAAGGCCTAGGGGTGCCCCAGCCTGAAGGCTAGGGGAGCCCTGGCCTTAGCCTAGGGGAGCCAGAGCCTAAGGCCTAGGGGTGCCCCAGCCTGAAGGCTAGGGGAGCCCTGGCCTTAGCCTAGGGGAGCCAGAGCCTAAGGCCTAGGGGTGCCCCAGCCTGAAGGCTAGGGGAGCCCTGGCCTTAGCCTAGGGGAGCCAGAACCTAAGGCCTAGGGGTGCCCCAGCCTGAAGGCTAGGGGAGCCCTGGCCTTAGCCTAGGGGAGCCAGAGCCTAAGGCCTAGGGGTGCCCCAGCCTGAAGGCTAGGGGAGCCCTGGCCTTAGCCTAGGGGAGCCAGAGCCTAAGGCCTAGGGGTGCCCCAGCCTGAAGGCTAGGGGAGCCCTGGCCTTAGCCTAGGGGAGCCAGAGCCTAAGGCCTAGGGGTGCCCCAGCCTGAAGGCTAGGGGAGCCCTGGCCTTAGCCTAGGGGAGCCAGAGCCTAAGGCCTAGGGGTGCCCCAGCCTGAAGGCTAGGGGAGCCCTGGCCTTAGCCTAGGGGAGCCAGAGCCTAAGGCCTAGGGGTGCCCCAGCCTGAAGGCTAGGGGAGCCTTGGCCTTAGCCTAGGGGAGCCAGAGCCTAAGGTCTAGGGGTGCCCCAGCCTGAAGGCTAGGGGAGCCCTGGCCTTAGCCTAGGGGAGCCAGAGCCTAAGGCCTAGGGGTGCCCCAGCCTGAAGGCTAGGGGAGCCCTGGCCTTAGCCTAGGGGAGCCAGAGCCTAAGGCCTAGGGGTGCCCCAGCCTGAAGGCTAGGGGAGCCCTGGCCTTAGCCTAGGGGAGCCAGAGCCTAAGGCCTAGGGGTGCCACAGCCTGAAGGCTAGGGGAGCCCTGGCCTTAGCCTAGGGGAGCCTAAGGCCTAGGGGTGCCCCAGCCTGAAGGCTAGCGGAGCCCTGGCCTTAGCCTAGGGGAGCCTAAGGCCTAGGGGTGCCCCAGCCTGAAGGCTAGGGGAGCCCTGGCCTTAGCCTAGGGGAGCCTAAGGCCTAGGGGTGCCCCAGCCTGAAGGCTAGGGGAGCCCTGGCCTTAGCCTAGGGGAGCCTAAGGCCTAGGGGTGCCCCAGCCTGAAGGCTAGGGGAGCCCTGGCCTTAGCCTAGGGGAGCCAGAGCCTATGGCCTAGGGGTGCCCCAGCCTGAAGGCTAGGGGAGCCCTGGCCTTAGCCTAGGGGAGCCAGAGCCTAAGGCCTAGGGGTGCCCCAGCCTGAAGGCTAGGGGAGCCCTGGCCTTAGCCTAGGGGAGCCAGAGCCTATGGCCTAGGGGTGCCCCAGCCTGAAGGCTAGGGGAGCCCTGGCCTTAGCCTAGGGGAGCCAGAGCCTAAGGCCTAGGGGTGCCCCAGCCTGAAGGCTAGGGGAGCCCTGGCCTTAGCCTAGGGGAGCCAGAGCCTAAGGCCTAGGGGTGCCCAAGCCTGAAGGCTAGGGGAGCCCTGGCCTTAGCCTAGGGGAGCCAGAGCCTAAGGCCTAGGGGTGCCCCAGCCTGAAGGTTAGGGGAGCCCTGGCCTTAGCCTAGGGGAGCCAGAGCCTAAGGCCTAGGGGTGCCCCAGCCTGAAGGCTAGGGGAGCCCTGGCCTTAGCCTAGGGGAGCCAGAGCCTAAGGCCTAGGGGTGCCCCAGCCTGAAGGCTAGGGGAGCCCTGGCCTTAGCCTAGGGGAGCCAGAGCCTAAGGCCTAGGGGTGCCCCAGACTGAAGGCTAGGGGAGCCCTGGCCTTAGCCTAGGGGAGCCAGAGCCTAAGGCCTAGGGGTGCCCCAGCCTGAAGGCTAGGGGAGCCCTGGCCTTAGCCTAGGGGAGCCAGAGCCTAAGGCCTAGGGGTGCCCCAGCCTGAAGGCTAGGGGAGCCCTGGCCTTAGCCTAGGGGAGCCAGAGCCTAAGGCCTAGGGGTGCCCCAGCCTGAAGGCTAGGGGAGCCCTGGCCTTAGCCTAGGGGAGCCAGAGCCTAAGGCCTAGGGGTGCCCCAGCCTGAAGGCTAGGGGAGCCCTGGCCTTAGCCTAGGGGAGCCAGAGCCTAAGGCCTAGGGGTGCCCCAGCCTGAAGGCTAGGGGAGCCCTGGCCTTAGCCTAGGGGAGCCAGAGCCTAAGGCCTAGGGGTGCCCCAGCCTGAAGGCTAGGGGAGCCCTGGCCTTAGCCTAGGGGAGCCAGAGCCTAAGGCCTAGGGGTGCCCCAGCCTGAAGGCTAGGGGAGCCCTGGCCTTAGCCTAGGGGAGCCAGAGCCTAAGGCCTAGGGGGGCCCCCAGCCTGAAGGCTAGGGGAGCCCTGGCCTTAGCCTAGGGGAGCCAGAGCCTAAGGCCTAGGGGGGCCCCCAGCCTGAAGGCTAGGGGAGCCCTGGCCTTAGCCTAGGGGAGCCAGAGCCTAAGGCCTAGGGGGGCCCCCAGCCTGAAGGCTAGGGGAGCCCTGGCCTTAGCCTAGGGGAGCCTAAGGCCTAGGGGGGCCCCCAGCCTGAAGGCTAGGGGAGCCCTGGCCTTAGCCTAGGGGAGCCTAAGGCCTAGGGGGGCCCCCAGCCTGAAGGCTAGGAGAGCCCTGGCCTTAGCCTAGGGGAGCCTAAGGCCTAGGGGGGCCCCCAGCCTGAAGGCTAGGGGAGCCCTGGCCTTAGCCTAGGGGAGCCTAAGGCCTAGGGGGGCCCCCAGCCTGAAGGCTAGGGGAGCCCTGGCCTTAGCCTAGGGGAGCCTAAGGCCTAGGGGGGCCCCCAGCCTGAAGGCTAGGGGAGCCCTGGCCTTAGCCTAGGGGAGCCTAAGGCCTAGGGGGGCCCCCAGCCTGAAGGCTAGGGGAGCCCTGGCCTTAGCCTAGGGGAGCCTAAGGCCTAGGGGGGCCCCCAGCCTGAAGGCTAGGGGAGCCCTGGCCTTAGCCTAGGGGAGCCTAAGGCCTAGGGGGGCCCCCAGCCTGAAGGCTAGGGGAGCCCTGGCCTTAGCCTAGGGGAGCCTAAGGCCTAGGGGGGCCCCCAGCCTGAAGGCTAGGGGAGCCCTGGCCTTAGCCTAGGGGAGCCTAAGGCCTAGGGGGGCCCCCAGCCTGAAGGCTAGGGGAGCCCTGGCCTTAGCCTAGGGGAGCCTAAGGCCTAGGGGGGCCCCCAGCCTGAAGGCTAGGGGAGCCCTGGCCTTAGCCTAGGGGAGCCTAAGGCCTAGGGGGGCCCCCAGCCTGAAGGCTAGGGGAGCCCTGGCCTTAGCCTAGGGGAGCCTAAGGCCTAGGGGGGCCCCCAGCCTGAAGGCTAGGGGAGCCCTGGCCTTAGCCTAGGGGAGCCTAAGGCCTAGGGGGGCCCCCAGCCTGAAGGCTAGGGGGGCCCCCAGCCTGAAGGTTAGGGGAGCCCTGGCCTTAGCCTAGGGGAGCCTAAGGCCTAGGGGGGCCCCCAGCCTGAAGGCTAGGGGAGCCCTGGCCTTAGCCTAGGGGAGCCTAAGGCCTAGGGGGGCCCCCAGCCTGAAGGCTAGGGGAGCCCTGGCCTTAGCCTAGGGGAGCCTAAGGCCTAGGGGGGCCCCCAGCCTGAAGGCTAGGGGAGCCCTGGCCTTAGCCTAGGGGAGCCTAAGGCCTAGGGGGGCCCCCAGCCTGAAGGCTAGGGGAGCCCTGGCCTTAGCCTAGGGGAGCCTAAGGCCTAGGGGGGCCCCCAGCCTGAAGGCTAGGGGAGCCCTGGCCTTAGCCTAGGGGAGCCTAAGGCCTAGGGGGGCCCCCAGCCTGAAGGCTAGGGGAGCCCTGGCCTTAGCCTAGGGGAGCCTAAGGCCTAGGGGGGCCCCCAGCCTGAAGGCTAGGGGAGCCCTGGCCTTAGCCTAGGGGAGCCTAAGGCCTAGGGGGGCCCCCAGCCTGAAGGCTAGGGGAGCCCTGGCCTTAGCCTAGGGGAGCCTAAGGCCTAGGGGGGGCCCCCAGCCTGAAGGCTAGGGGAGCCCTGGCCTTAGCCTAGGGGAGCCTAAGGCCTAGGGGGGCCCCCAGCCTGAAGGCTAGGGGAGCCCTGGCCTTAGCCTAGGGGAGCCTAAGGCCTAGGGGGGCCCCCAGCCTGAAGGCTAGGGGAGCCCTGGCCTTAGCCTAGGGGAGCCTAAGGCCTAGGGGGGCCCCCAGCCTGAAGGCTAGGGGAGCCCTGGCCTTAGCCTAGGGGAGCCTAAGGCCTAGGGGGGCCCCCAGCCTGAAGGCTAGGGGAGCCCTGGCCTTAGCCTAGGGGAGCCTAAGGCCTAGGGGGGCCCCCAGCCTGAAGGCTAGGGGAGCCCTGGCCTTAGCCTAGGGGAGCCTAAGGCCTAGGGGGGCCCCCAGCCTGAAGGCTAGGGGAGCCCTGGCCTTAGCCTAGGGGAGCCTAAGGCCTAGGGGGGCCCCCAGCCTGAAGGCTAGGGGAGCCCTGGCCTTAGCCTAGGGGAGCCTAAGGCCTAGGGGGGCCCCCAGCCTGAAGGCTAGGGGAGCCCTGGCCTTAGCCTAGGGGAGCCTAAGGCCTAGGGGGGCCCCCAGCCTGAAGGCTAGGGGAGCCCTGGCCTTAGCCTAGGGGAGCCTAAGGCCTAGGGGGGCCCCCAGCCTGAAGGCTAGGGGAGCCCTGGCCTTAGCCTAGGGGAGCCTAAGGCCTAGGGGGGCCCCCAGCCTGAAGGCTAGGGGAGCCCTGGCCTTAGCCTAGGGGAGCCTAAGGCCTAGGGGTGCCGGGGTGCCCCAGCCTGAAGGCTAGGGGAGCCCTGGCCTTAGCCTAGGGGAGCCTAAGGCCTAGGGGTGCCGGGATGCCCCAGCCTGAAGGCTAGGGGAGCCCTGGCCTTAGCCTAGGGGAGCCAGAGCCTAAGGCCTAAGGGTGCCCCAGCCTGAAGGCTAGGGGAGCCCTGGCCTTAGCCTAGGGGAGCCAGAGCCTAAGGCCTAGGGGTGCCCCAGCCTGAAGGCTAGGGGAGCCCTGGCCTTAGCCTAGGGGAGCCAGAGCCTAAGGCCTAGGGGTGCCCCAGCCTGAAGGCTAGGGGAGCCCTGGCCTTAGCCTAGAGGAGCCAGAGCCTAAGGCCTAGGGGTGCTCCAGCCTGAAGGCTAGGGGATCCCTGGCCTTAGCCTAGGGGAGCCAGAGCCTAAAGCCTAGGGGTGCCCCAGCCTGAAGGCTAGGGGAGCCCTGGCCTTAGCCTAGGGGAGCCAGAGCCTAAGGCCTAGGGGTGCCCCAGCCTGAAGGCTAGGGGAGCCCTGGCCTTAGCCTAGGGGAGCCAGAGCCTAAGGCCTAGGGGTGCCCCAGCCTGAAGGCTAGGGGAGCCCTGGCCTTAGCCTAGGGGAGCCAGAGCCTAAGGCCTAGGGGTGCCCCAGCCTGAAGGCTAGGGGAGCCCTGGCCTTAGCCTAGGGGAGCCAGAGCCTAAGGCCTAGGGGTGCCCCAGCCTGAAGGCTAGGGGAGCCCTGGCCTTAGCCTAGGGGAGCCTAAGGCCTAGGGGTGCCCAAGCCTGAAGGCTAGGGGAGCCCTGGCCTTAGCCTAGGGGAGCCTAAGGCCTAGGGGTGCCCCGGCCTGAAGGCTAGGGGAGCCCTGGCCTTAGCCTAGGGGAGCCAGAGCCTAAGGCCTAGGGGTGCCCCGGCCTGAAGGCTAGGGGAGCCCTGGCCTTAGCCTAGGGGAGCCAGAGCCTAAGGCCTAGGGGTGCCCCGGCCTGAAGGCTAGGGGAGCCCTGGCCTTAGCCTAGGGGAGCCAGAGCCTAAGGCCTAGGGGTGCCCCGGCCTGAAGGCTAGGGGAGCCCTGGCCTTAGCCTAGGGGAGCCAGAGCCTAAGGCCTAGGGGTGCCCCGGCCTGAAGGCTAGGGGAGCCCTGGCCTTAGCCTAGGGGAGCCAGAGCCTAAGGCCTAGGGGTGCCCCGGCCTGAAGGCTAGGGGAGCCCTGGCCTTAGCCTAGGGGAGCCAGAGCCTAAGGCCTAGGGGTGCCCCGGCCTGAAGGCTAGGGGAGCCCTGGCCTTAGCCTAGGGGAGCCAGAGCCTAAGGCCTAGGGGTGCCCCGGCCTGAAGGCTAGGGGAGCCCTGGCCTTAGCCTAGGGGAGCCAGAGCCTAAGGCCTAGGGGTGCCCCGGCCTGAAGGCTAGGGGAGCCCTGGCCTTAGCCTAGGGGAGCCAGAGCCTAAGGCCTAGGGGTGCCCCGGCCTGAAGGCTAGGGGAGCCCTGGCCTTAGCCTAGGGGAGCCAGAGCCTAAGGCCTAGGGGTGCCCCGGCCTGAAGGCTAGGGGAGCCCTGGCCTTAGCCTAGGGGAGCCAGAGCCTAAGGCCTAGGGGTGCCCCGGCCTGAAGGCTAGGGGAGCCCTGGCCTTAGCCTAGGGGAGCCAGAGCCTAAGGCCTAGGGGTGCCCCGGCCTGAAGGCTAGGGGAGCCCTGGCCTTAGCCTAGGGGAGCCAGAGCCTAAGGCCTAGGGGTGCCCCGGCCTGAAGGCTAGGGGAGCCCTGGCCTTAGCCTAGGGGAGCCAGAGCCTAAGGCCTAGGGGTGCCCCGGCCTGAAGGCTAGGGGAGCCCTGGCCTTAGCCTAGGGGAGCCAGAGCCTAAGGCCTAGGGGTGCCCCGGCCTGAAGGCTAGGGGAGCCCTGGCCTTAGCCTAGGGGAGCCAGAGCCTAAGGGCTAGGGGTGCCCCGGCCTGAAGGCTAGGGGAGCCCTGGCCTTAGCCTAGGGGAGCCAGAGCCTAAGGCCTAGGGGTGCCCCGGCCTGAAGGCTAGGGGAGCCCTGGCCTTAGCCTAGGGGAGCCAGAGCCTAAGGCCTAGGGGTGCCCCGGCCTGAAGGCTAGGGGAGCCCTGGCCTTAGCCTAGGGGAGCCAGAGCCTAAGGCCTAGGGGTGCCCCGGCCTGAAGGCTAGGGGAGCCCTGGCCTTAGCCTAGGGGAGCCAGAGCCTAAGGCCTAGGGGTGCCCCGGCCTGAAGGCTAGGGGAGCCCTGGCCTTAGCCTAGGGGAGCCAGAGCCTAAGGCCTAGGGGTGCCCCGGCCTGAAGGCTAGGGGAGCCCTGGCCTTAGCCTAGGGGAGCCAGAGCCTAAGGCCTAGGGGTGCCCCGGCCTGAAGGCTAGGGGAGCCCTGGCCTTAGCCTAGGGGAGCCAGAGCCTAAGGCCTAGGGGTGCCCCGGCCTGAAGGCTAGGGGAGCCCTGGCCTTAGCCTAGGGGAGCCAGAGCCTAAGGCCTAGGGGTGCCCCGGCCTGAAGGCTAGGGGAGCCCTGGCCTTAGCCTAGGGGAGCCAGAGCCTAAGGCCTAGGGGTGCCCCGGCCTGAAGGCTAGGGGAGCCCTGGCCTTAGCCTAGGGGAGCCAGAGCCTAAGGCCTAGGGGTGCCCCGGCCTGAAGGCTAGGGGAGCCCTGGCCTTAGCCTAGGGGAGCCAGAGCCTAAGGCCTAGGGGTGCCCCAGCCTGAAGGCTAGGGGAGCCCTGGCCTTAGCCTAGGGGAGCCAGAGCCTAAGGCCTAGGGGTGCCCCAGCCTGAAGGCTAGGGGAGCCCTGGCCTTAGCCTAGGGGAGCCAGAGCCTAAGGCCTAGGGGTGCCCCAGCCTGAAGGCTAGGGGAGCCCTGGCCTTAGCCTAGGGGAGCCAGAGCCTAAGGCCTAGGGGTGCCCCAGCCTGAAGGCTAGGGGAGCCCTGGCCTTAGCCTAGGGGAGCCAGAGCCTAAGGCCTAGGGGTGCCCCAGCCTGAAGGCTAGGGGAGCCCTGGCCTTAGCCTAGGGGAGCCAGAGCCTAAGGCCTAGGGGTGCCCAGCCTGAAGGCTAGGGGAGCCCTGGCCTTAGCCTAGGGGAGCCAGAGCCTAAGGCCTAGGGGTGCCACAGCCTGAAGGCTAGGGGAGCCCTGGCCTTAGCCTAGGGGAGCCTAAGGCCTAGGGGTGCCCCAGCCTGAAGGCTAGGGGAGCCCTGGCCTTAGCCTAGGGGAGCCTAAGGCCTAGGGGTGCCCCAGCCTGAAGGCTAGGGGAGCCCTGGCCTTAGCCTAGGGGAGCCTAAGGCCTAGGGGTGCCCCAGCCTGAAGGCTAGGGGAGCCCTGGCCTTAGCCTAGGGGAGCCAGAGCCTAAGGCCTAGGGGTGCCCCAGCCTGAAGGCTAGGGGAGCCCTGGCCTTAGCCTAGGGGAGCCAGAGCCTAAGGCCTAGGGGTGCCCCAGCCTGAAGGCTAGGTGAGCCCTGGCCTTAGCCTAGGGGAGCCAGAGCCTAAGGCCTAGGGGTGCCCCAGCCTGAAGGCTAGGGGAGCCCTGGCCTTAGCCTAGGGGAGCCAGAGCCTAAGGCCTAGGGGTGCCCCAGCCTGAAGGCTAGGGGAGCCTTGGCCTTAGCCTAGGGGAGCCAGAGCCTAAGGCCTAGGGGTGCCCCAGCCTGAAGGCTAGGGGAGCCCTGGCCTTAGCCTAGGGGAGCCAGAGCCTAAGGCCTAGGGGTGCCCCAGCCTGAAGGCTAGGGGAGCCCTGGCCTTAGCCTAGGGGAGCCAGAGCCTAAGGCCTAGGGGTGCCCAGCCTGAAGGCTAGGGGAGCCCTGGCCTTAGCCTAGGGGAGCCAGAGCCTAAGGCCTAGGGGTGCCCCAGCCTGAAGGCTAGGGGAGCCCTGGCCTTAGCCTAGGGGAGCCTAAGGCCTAGGGGTGCCCCAGCCTGAAGGCTAGGGGAGCCCTGGCCTTAGCCTAGGGGAGCCTAAGGCCTAGGGGTGCCCCAGCCTGAAGGCTAGGGGAGCCCTGGCCTTAGCCTAGGGGAGCCTAAGGCCTAGGGGTGCCCCAGCCTGAAGGCTAGGGGAGCCCTGGCCTTAGCCTAGGGGAGCCTAAGGCCTAGGGGTGCCCCAGCCTGAAGGCTAGGGGAGCCCTGGCCTTAGCCTAGGGGAGCCTAAGGCCTAGGGGTGCCCCAGCCTGAAGGCTAGGGGAGCCCTGGCCTTAGCCTAGGGGAGCCAGAGCCTATGGCCTAGGGGTGCCCCAGCCTGAAGGCTAGGGGAGCCCTGGCCTTAGCCTAGGGGAGCCAGAGCCTAAGGCCTAGGGGTGCCCCAGCCTGAAGGCTAGGGGAGCCCTGGCCTTAGCCTAGGGGAGCCAGAGCCTATGGCCTAGGGGTGCCCCAGCCTGAAGGCTAGGGGAGCCCTGGCCTTAGCCTAGGGGAGCCAGAGCCTAAGGCCTAGGGGTGCCCCAGCCTGAAGGCTAGGGGAGACCTGGCCTTAGCCTAGGGGAGCCAGAGCCTAAGGCCTAGGGGTGCCCCAGCCTGAAGGCTAGGGGAGCCCTGGCCTTAGCCTAGGGGAGCCAGAGCCTAAGGCCTAGGGGTGCCCCAGCCTGAAGGCTAGGGGAGCCCTGGCCTTAGCCTAGGGGAGCCAGAGCCTAAGGCCTAGGGGTGCCCCAGCCTGAAGGCTAGGGGAGCCCTGGCCTTAGCCTAGGGGAGCCAGAGCCTAAGGCCTAGGGGTGCCCCAGCCTGAAGGCTAGGGGAGCCCTGGCCTTAGCCTAGGGGAGCCAGAGCCTAAGGCCTAGGGGTGCCCCAGCCTGAAGGCTAGGGGAGCCCTGGCCTTAGCCTAGGGGAGCCAGAGCCTAAGGCCTAGGGGTGCCCCAGCCTGAAGGCTAGGGGAGCCCTGGCCTTAGCCTAGGGGAGCCAGAGCCTAAGGCCTAGGGGTGCCCCAGCCTGAAGGCTAGGGGAGCCCTGGCCTTAGCCTAGGGGAGCCAGAGCCTAAGGCCTAGGGGTGCCCCAGCCTGAAGGCTAGGGGAGCCCTGGCCTTAGCCTAGGGGAGCCAGAGCCTAAGGCCTAGGGGTGCCCCAGCCTGAAGGCTAGGGGAGCCCTGGCCTTAGCCTAGGGGAGCCAGAGCCTAAGGCCTAGGGGTGCCCCAGCCTGAAGGCTAGGGGAGCCCTGGCCTTAGCCTAGGGGAGCCAGAGCCTAAGGCCTAGGGGTGCCCCAGCCTGAAGGCTAGGGGAGCCCTGGCCTTAGCCTAGGGGAGCCAGAGCCTAAGGCCTAGGGGTGCCCCAGCCTGAAGGCTAGGGGAGCCCTGGCCTTAGCCTAGGGGAGCCAGAGCCTAAGGCCTAGGGGTGCCCCAGCCTGAAGGCTAGGGGAGCCCTGGCCTTAGCCTAGGGGAGCCAGAGCCTAAGGCCTAGGGGTGCCGCAGCCTGAAGGCTAGGGGAGCCCTGGCCTTAGCCTAGGGGAGCCAGAGCCTAAGGCCTAGGGGTGCCCCAGCCTGAAGGCTAGGGGAGCCCTGGCCTTAGCCTAGGGGAGGCTAAGGCCTAGGGGTGCCCCAGCCTGAAGGCTAGGGGAGCCCTGGCCTTAGCCTAGGGGAGCCTAAGGCCTAGGGGTGCCCCAGCCTGAAGGCTAGGGGAGCCCTGGCCTTAGCCTAGGGGAGGCTAAGGCCTAGGGGAGCCCCAGCCTGAAGGTTAGGGGAGCCCTGGCCTTAGCCTAGGGGAGCCTAAGGCCTAGAGGTGCCCCAGCCTGAAGGCTAGGGGAGCCCTGGCCTTAGCCTAGGGGAGCCTAAGGCCTAGGGGTGCCCCAGCCTGAAGGCTAGGGGAGCCCTGGCCTTAGCCTAGGGGAGCCAGAGCCTAAGGCCTAGGGGTGCCCCAGCCTGAAGGCTAGGGGAGCCCTGGCCTTAGCCTAGGGGAGCCAGAGCCTAAGGCCTAGGGGTGCCCCAGCCTGAAGGCTAGGGGAGCCCTGGCCTTAGCCTAGGGGAGCCAGAGCCTAAGGACTAGGGGTGCCCCAGCCTGAAGGCTAGGGGAGCCCTGGCCTTAGCCTAGGGGAGCCAGAGCCTAAGGCCTAGGGGTGCCCCAGCCTGAAGGCTAGGGGAGCCCTGGCCTTAGCCTAGGGGAGCCAGAGCCTAAGGCCTAGGGGTGCCCCAGCCTGAAGGCTAGGGGAGCCCTGGCCTTAGCCTAGGGGAGCCAGAGCCTAAGGCCTAGGGGTGCCCCAGGCTGAAGGCTAGGGGAGCCCTGGCCTTAGCCTAGGGGAGCCAGAGCCTAAGGCCTAGGGGTGCCCCCGCCTGAAGGCTAGGGGAGCCCTGGCCTTAGCCTAGGGGAGCCAGAGCCTAAGGCCTAGGGGTGCCCCCGCCTGAAGGCTAGGGGAGCCCTGGCCTTAGCCTAGGGGAGCCAGAGCCTAAGGCCTAGGGGTGCCCCCGCCTGAAGGCTAGGGGAGCCCTAGCCTTAGCCTAGGGGAGCCAGAGCCTAAGGCCTAGGGGTGCCCCCGCCTGAAGGCTAGGGGAGCCCTAGCCTTAGCCTAGGGGAGCCAGAGCCTAAGGCCTAGGGGTGCCCCCGCCTGAAGGCTAGGGGAGCCCTAGCCTTAGCCTAGGGGAGCCAGAGCGTAAGGCCTAGAGGTGCCCCCGCCTGAAGGCTAGGGGAGCCCTAGCCTTAGCCTAGGGGAGCCAGAGCCTAAGGCCTAGGGGTGCCCCCGCCTGAAGGCTAGGGGAGCCCTAGCCTTAGCCTAGGGGAGCCAGAGCCTAAGGCCTAGGGGTGCCCCCGCCTGAAGGCTAGGGGAGCCCTAGCCTTAGCCTAGGGGAGCCAGAGCCTAAGGCCTAGGGGTGCCCCCGCCTGAAGGCTAGGGGAGCCCTAGCCTTAGCCTAGGGGAGCCAGAGCCTAAGGCCTAGGGGTGCCCCAGCCTGAAGGCTAGGGGAGCCCTGACCTTAGCCTAGGGGAGCCAGAGCCTAAGGCCTAGGGGTGCCCCAGCCTGAAGGCTAGGGGAGCCCTGGCCTTAGCCTAGGGGAGCCAGAGCCTAAGGCCTAGGGGTGCCCCAGCCTGAAGGCTAGGGGAGCCCTGGCCTTAGCCTAGGGGAGCCAGAGCCTAAGGCCTAGGGGTGCCCCAGCCTGAAGGCTAGGGGAGCCCTGGCCTTAGCCTAGGGGAGCCAGAGCCTAAGGCCTAGGGGTGCCCCAGCCTGAAGGCTAGGGGAGCCCTGGCCTTAGCCTAGGGGAGCCAGAGCCTAAGGCCTAGGGGTGCCCCAGCCTGAAGGCTAGGGGAGCCCTGGCCTTAGCCTAGGGGAGCCAGAGCCTAAGGCCTAGGGGTGCCCCAGCCTGAAGGCTAGGGGAGCCCTGGCCTTAGCCTAGGGGAGCCAGAGCCTAAGGCCTAGGGGTGCCCCAGCCTGAAGGCTAGGGGAGCCCTGGCCTTAGCCTAGGGGAGCCAGAGCCTAAGGCCTAGGGGTGCCCCAGCCTGAAGGCTAGGGGAGCCCTGGCCTTAGCCTAGGGAGCCAGAGCCTAAGGCCTAGGGGTGCCCCAGCCTGAAGGCTAGGGGAGCCCTGGCCTTAGCCTAGGGGAGCCAGAGCCTAAGGCCTAGGGGTGCCCCAGCCTGAAGGCTAGGGGAGCCCTGGCCTTAGCCTAGGGGAGCCAGAGCCTAAGGCCTAGGGGTGCCCCAGCCTGAAGGCTAGGGGAGCCCTGGCCTTAGCCTAGGGGAGCCAGAGCCTAAGGCCTAGGGGTGCCCCAGCCTGAAGGCTAGGGGAGCCCTGGCCTTAGCCTAGGGGAGCCAGAACCTAAGGCCTAGGGGTGCCCCAGCCTGAAGGCTAGGGGAGCCCTGGCCTTAGCCTAGGGGAGCCAGAGCCTAAGGCCTAGGGGTGCCCCAGCCTGAAGGCTAGGGGAGCCCTGGCCTTAGCCTAGGGGAGCCAGAGCCTAAGGCCTAGGGGTGCCCCAGCCTGAAGGCTAGGGGAGCCCTGGCCTTAGCCTAGGGGAGCCAGAGCCTAAGGCCTAGGGGTGCCCCAGCCTGAAGGCTAGGGGAGCCCTGGCCTTAGCCTAGGGGAGCCAGAGCCTAAGGCCTAGGGGTGCCCCAGCCTGAAGGCTAGGGGAGCCCTGGCCTTAGCCTAGGGGAGCCAGAGCCTAAGGCCTAGGGGTGCCCCAGCCTGAAGGCTAGGGGAGCCTTGGCCTTAGCCTAGGGGAGCCAGAGCCTAAGGTCTAGGGGTGCCCCAGCCTGAAGGCTAGGGGAGCCCTGGCCTTAGCCTAGGGGAGCCAGAGCCTAAGGCCTAGGGGTGCCCCAGCCTGAAGGCTAGGGGAGCCCTGGCCTTAGCCTAGGGGAGCCAGAGCCTAAGGCCTAGGGGTGCCCAGCCTGAAGGCTAGGGGAGCCCTGGCCTTAGCCTAGGGGAGCCAGAGCCTAAGGCCTAGGGGTGCCACAGCCTGAAGGCTAGGGGAGCCCTGGCCTTAGCCTAGGGGAGCCTAAGGCCTAGGGGTGCCCCAGCCTGAAGGCTAGCGGAGCCCTGGCCTTAGCCTAGGGGAGCCTAAGGCCTAGGGGTGCCCCAGCCTGAAGGCTAGGGGAGCCCTGGCCTTAGCCTAGGGGAGCCTAAGGCCTAGGGGTGCCCCAGCCTGAAGGCTAGGGGAGCCCTGGCCTTAGCCTAGGGGAGCCTAAGGCCTAGGGGTGCCCCAGCCTGAAGGCTAGGGGAGCCCTGGCCTTAGCCTAGGGGAGCCAGAGCCTATGGCCTAGGGGTGCCCCAGCCTGAAGGCTAGGGGAGCCCTGGCCTTAGCCTAGGGGAGCCAGAGCCTAAGGCCTAGGGGTGCCCCAGCCTGAAGGCTAGGGGAGCCCTGGCCTTAGCCTAGGGGAGCCAGAGCCTATGGCCTAGGGGTGCCCCAGCCTGAAGGCTAGGGGAGCCCTGGCCTTAGCCTAGGGGAGCCAGAGCCTAAGGCCTAGGGGTGCCCCAGCCTGAAGGCTAGGGGAGCCCTGGCCTTAGCCTAGGGGAGCCAGAGCCTAAGGCCTAGGGGTGCCCAAGCCTGAAGGCTAGGGGAGCCCTGGCCTTAGCCTAGGGGAGCCAGAGCCTAAGGCCTAGGGGTGCCCCAGCCTGAAGGTTAGGGGAGTCCTGGCCTTAGCCTAGGGGAGCCAGAGCCTAAGGCCTAGGGGTGCCCCAGCCTGAAGGCTAGGGGAGCCCTGGCCTTAGCCTAGGGGAGCCAGAGCCTAAGGCCTAGGGGTGCCCCAGCCTGAAGGCTAGGGGAGCCCTGGCCTTAGCCTAGGGGAGCCAGAGCCTAAGGCCTAGGGGTGCCCCAGACTGAAGGCTAGGGGAGCCCTGGCCTTAGCCTAGGGGAGCCAGAGCCTAAGGCCTAGGGGTGCCCCAGCCTGAAGGCTAGGGGAGCCCTGGCCTTAGCCTAGGGGAGCCAGAGCCTAAGGCCTAGGGGTGCCCCAGCCTGAAGGCTAGGGGAGCCCTGGCCTTAGCCTAGGGGAGCCAGAGCCTAAGGCCTAGGGGTGCCCCAGCCTGAAGGCTAGGGGAGCCCTGGCCTTAGCCTAGGGGAGCCAGAGCCTAAGGCCTAGGGGTGCCCCAGCCTGAAGGCTAGGGGAGCCCTGGCCTTAGCCTAGGGGAGCCAGAGCCTAAGGCCTAGGGGTGCCCCAGCCTGAAGGCTAGGGGAGCCCTGGCCTTAGCCTAGGGGAGCCAGAGCCTAAGGCCTAGGGGTGCCCCAGCCTGAAGGCTAGGGGAGCCCTGGCCTTAGCCTAGGGGAGCCAGAGCCTAAGGCCTAGGGGTGCCCCAGCCTGAAGGCTAGGGGAGCCCTGGCCTTAGCCTAGGGGAGCCAGAGCCTAAGGCCTAGGGGTGCCCCAGCCTGAAGGCTAGGGGAGCCCTGGCCTTAGCCTAGGGGAGCCAGAGCCTAAGGCCTAGGGGTGCCGCAGCCTGAAGGCTAGGGGAGCCCTGGCCTTAGCCTAGGGGAGCCAGAGCCTAAGGCCTAGGGGTGCCCCAGCCTGAAGGCTAGGGGAGCCCTGGCCTTAGCCTAGGGGAGCCAGAGCCTAAGGCCTAGGGGTGCCCCAGCCTGAAGGCTAGGGGAGCCCTGGCCTTAGCCTAGGGGAGCCAGAGCCTAAGGCCTAGGGGTGCCCCAGCCTGAAGGCTAGGGGAGCCCTGGCCTTAGCCTAGGGGAGCCAGAGCCTAAGGCCTAGGGGTGCCCCAGCCTGAAGGCTAGGGGAGCCCTGGCCTTAGCCTAGGGGAGCCAGAGCCTAAGGCCTAGGGGTGCCCCAGCCTGAAGGCTAGGGGAGCCCTGGCCTTAGCCTAGGGGAGCCTAAGGCCTAGGGGTGCCCCAGCCTGAAGGCTAGGGGAGCCCTGGCCTTAGCCTAGGGGAGCCTAAGGCCTAGGGGTGCCCCAGCCTGAAGGCTAGGGGAGCCCTGGCCTTAGCCTAGGGGAGCCAGAGCCTAAGGCCTAGGGGTGCCCCAGCCTGAAGGCTAGGGGAGCCCTGGCCTTAGCCTAGGGGAGCCTAAGGCCTAGGGGTGCCCCAGCCTGAAGGCTAGGGGAGCCCTGGCCTTAGCCTAGGGGAGCCTAAGGCCTAGGGGTGCCCCAGCCTGAAGGCTAGGGGAGCCCTGGCCTTAGCCTAGGGGAGGCTAAGGCCTAGGGGAGCCCCAGCCTGAAGGTTAGGGGAGCCCTGGCCTTAGCCTAGGGGAGCCTAAGGCCTAGGGGTGCCCCAGCCTGAAGGCTAGGGGAGCCCTGGCCTTAGCCTAGGGGAGCCTAAGGCCTAGGGGTGCCCCAGCCTGAAGGCTAGGGGAGCCCTGGCCTTAGCCTAGGGGAGCCAGAGCCTAAGGCCTAGGGGTGCCCCAGCCTGAAGGCTAGGGGAGCCCTGGCCTTAGCCTAGGGGAGCCAGAGCCTAAGGCCTAGGGGTGCCCCAGCCTGAAGGCTAGGGGAGCCCTGGCCTTAGCCTAGGGGAGCCAGAGCCTAAGGACTAGGGGTGCCCCAGCCTGAAGGCTAGGGGAGCCCTGGCCTTAGCCTAGGGGAGCCAGAGCCTAAGGCCTAGGGGTGCCCCAGCCTGAAGGCTAGGGGAGCCCTGGCCTTAGCCTAGGGGAGCCAGAGCCTAAGGCCTAGGGGTGCCCCAGCCTGAAGGCTAGGGGAGCCCTGGCCTTAGCCTAGGGGAGCCAGAGCCTAAGGCCTAGGGGTGCCCCAGGCTGAAGGCTAGGAGAGCCCTGGCCTTAGCCTAGGGGAGCCAGAGCCTAAGGCCTAGGGGTGCCCCCGCCTGAAGGCTAGGGGAGCCCTGGCCTTAGCCTAGGGGAGCCAGAGCCTAAGGCCTAGGGGTGCCCCCGCCTGAAGGCTAGGGGAGCCCTGGCCTTAGCCTAGGGGAGCCAGAGCCTAAGGCCTAGGGGTGCCCCCGCCTGAAGGCTAGGGGAGCCCTGGCCTTAGCCTAGGGGAGCCAGAGCCTAAGGCCTAGGGGTGCCCCCGCCTGAAGGCTAGGGGAGCCCTAGCCTTAGCCTAGGGGAGCCAGAGCCTAAGGCCTAGGGGTGCCCCCGCCTGAAGGCTAGGGGAGCCCTAGCCTTAGCCTAGGGGAGCCAGAGCCTAAGGCCTAGGGGTGCCCCAGCCTGAAGGCTAGGGGAGCCCTGGCCTTAGCCTAGGGGAGCCTAAGGCCTAGGGGTGCCCCAGCCTGAAGGCTAGGGGAGCCCTGGCCTTAGCCTAGGGGAGCCTAAGGCCTAGGGGTGCCCCAGCCTGAAGGCTAGGGGAGCCCTGGCCTTAGCCTAGGGGAGCCAGAGCCTAAGGCCTAGGGGTGCCCCAGCCTGAAGGCTAGGGGAGCCCTGGCCTTAGCCTAGGGGAGCCTAAGGCCTAGGGGTGCCCCAGCCTGAAGGCTAGGGGAGCCCTGGCCTTAGCCTAGGGGAGCCTAAGGCCTAGGGGTGCCCCAGCCTGAAGGCTAGGGGAGCCCTGGCCTTAGCCTAGGGGAGGCTAAGGCCTAGGGGAGCCCCAGCCTGAAGGTTAGGGGAGCCCTGGCCTTAGCCTAGGGGAGCCTAAGGCCTAGGGGTGCCCCAGCCTGAAGGCTAGGGGAGCCCTGGCCTTAGCCTAGGGGAGCCTAAGGCCTAGGGGTGCCCCAGCCTGAAGGCTAGGGGAGCCCTGGCCTTAGCCTAGGGGAGCCAGAGCCTAAGGCCTAGGGGTGCCCCAGCCTGAAGGCTAGGGGAGCCCTGGCCTTAGCCTAGGGGAGCCAGAGCCTAAGGCCTAGGGGTGCCCCAGCCTGAAGGCTAGGGGAGCCCTGGCCTTAGCCTAGGGGAGCCAGAGCCTAAGGACTAGGGGTGCCCCAGCCTGAAGGCTAGGGGAGCCCTGGCCTTAGCCTAGGGGAGCCAGAGCCTAAGGCCTAGGGGTGCCCCAGCCTGAAGGCTAGGGGAGCCCTGGCCTTAGCCTAGGGGAGCCAGAGCCTAAGGCCTAGGGGTGCCCCAGCCTGAAGGCTAGGGGAGCCCTGGCCTTAGCCTAGGGGAGCCAGAGCCTAAGGCCTAGGGGTGCCCCAGGCTGAAGGCTAGGAGAGCCCTGGCCTTAGCCTAGGGGAGCCAGAGCCTAAGGCCTAGGGGTGCCCCCGCCTGAAGGCTAGGGGAGCCCTGGCCTTAGCCTAGGGGAGCCAGAGCCTAAGGCCTAGGGGTGCCCCCGCCTGAAGGCTAGGGGAGCCCTGGCCTTAGCCTAGGGGAGCCAGAGCCTAAGGCCTAGGGGTGCCCCCGCCTGAAGGCTAGGGGAGCCCTGGCCTTAGCCTAGGGGAGCCAGAGCCTAAGGCCTAGGGGTGCCCCCGCCTGAAGGCTAGGGGAGCCCTAGCCTTAGCCTAGGGGAGCCAGAGCCTAAGGCCTAGGGGTGCCCCCGCCTGAAGGCTAGGGGAGCCCTAGCCTTAGCCTAGGGGAGCCAGAGCCTAAGGCCTAGGGGTGCCCCAGCCTGAAGGCTAGGGGAGCCCTGGCCTTAGCCTAGGGGAGCCAGAGCCTAAGGCCTAGGGGTGCCCCAGCCTGAAGGCTAGGGGAGCCCTGGCCTTAGCCTAGGGGAGCCAGAGCCTAAGGCCTAGGGGTGCCCCAGCCTGAAGGCTAGGGGAGCCCTGGCCTTAGCCTAGGGGAGCCAGAGCCTAAGGCCTAGGGGTGCCCCAGCCTGAAGGCTAGGGGAGCCCTGGCCTTAGCCTAGGGGAGCCAGAGCCTAAGGCCTAGGGGTGCCCCAGCCTGAAGGCTAGGGGAGCCCTGGCCTTAGCCTAGGGGAGCCAGAGCCTAAGGCCTAGGGGTGCCCAGCCTGAAGGCTAGGGGAGCCCTGGCCTTAGCCTAGGGGAGCCAGAGCCTAAGGCCTAGGGGTGCCACAGCCTGAAGGCTAGGGGAGCCCTGGCCTTAGCCTAGGGGAGCCTAAGGCCTAGGGGTGCCCCAGCCTGAAGGCTAGGGGAGCCCTGGCCTTAGTCTAGGGGAGCCTAAGGCCTAGGGGTGCCCCAGCCTGAAGGCTAGGGGAGCCCTGGCCTTAGCCTAGGGGAGCCTAAGGCCTAGGGGTGCCCCAGCCTGAAGGCTAGGGGAGCCCTGGCCTTAGCCTAGGGGAGCCTAAGGCCTAGGGGTGCCCCAGCCTGAAGGCTAGGGGAGCCCTGGCCTTAGCCTAGGGGAGCCAGAGCCTATGGCCTAGGGGTGCCCCAGCCTGAAGGCTAGGGGAGCCCTGGCCTTAGCCTAGGGGAGCCAGAGCCTAAGGCCTAGGGGTGCCCCAGCCTGAAGGCTAGGGGAGCCCTGGCCTTAGCCTAGGGGAGCCAGAGCCTATGGCCTAGGGGTGCCCCAGCCTGAAGGCTAGGGGAGCCCTGGCCTTAGCCTAGGGGAGCCAGAGCCTAAGGCCTAGGGGTGCCCCAGCCTGAAGGCTAGGGGAGCCCTGGCCTTAGCCTAGGGGAGCCAGAGCCTAAGGCCTAGGGGTGCCCCAGCCTGAAGGCTAGGGGAGCCCTGGCCTTAGCCTAGGGGAGCCAGAGCCTAAGGCCTAGGGGTGCCCCAGCCTGAAGGCTAGGTGAGCCCTGGCCTTAGCCTAGGGGAGCCAGAGCCTAAGGCCTAGGGGTGCCCCAGCCTGAAGGCTAGGGGAGCCCTGGCCTTAGCCTAGGGGAGCCAGAGCCTAAGGCCTAGGGGTGCCCCAGCCTGAAGGCTAGGGGAGCCCTGGCCTTAGCCTAGGGGAGCCAGAGCCTAAGGCCTAGGGGTGCCCCAGCCTGAAGGCTAGGGGAGCCCTGGCCTTAGCCTAGGGGAGCCAGAGCCTAAGGCCTAGGGGTGCCCCAGCCTGAAGGCTAGGGGAGCCCTGGCCTTAGCCTAGGGGAGCCAGAGCCTAAGGCCTAGGGGTGCCCCAGCCTGAAGGCTAGGGGAGCCCTGGCCTTAGCCTAGGGGAGCCAGAGCCTAAGGCCTAGGGGTGCCCCAGCCTGAAGGCTAGGGGAGCCCTGGCCTTAGCCTAGGGGAGCCAGAGCCTAAGGCCTAGGGGTGCCCCAGCCTGAAGGCTAGGGGAGCCCTGGCCTTAGCCTAGGGGAGCCAGAGCCTAAGGCCTAGGGGTGCCCCAGCCTGAAGGCTAGGGGAGCCCTGGCCTTAGCCTAGGGGAGCCAGAGCCTAAGGCCTAGGGGTGCCCCAGCCTGAAGGCTAGGGGAGCCCTGGCCTTAGCCTAGGGGAGCCAGAGCCTAAGGCCTAGGGGTGCCCCAGCCTGAAGGCTAGGGGAGCCCTGGCCTTAGCCTAGGGGAGCCAGAGCCTAAGGCCTAGGGGTGCCCCAGCCTGAAGGCTAGGGGAGCCCTGGCCTTAGCCTAGGGGAGCCAGAGCCTAAGGCCTAGGGGTGCCGCAGCCTGAAGGCTAGGGGAGCCCTGGCCTTAGCCTAGGGGAGCCAGAGCCTAAGGCCTAGGGGTGCCCCAGCCTGAAGGCTAGGGGAGCCCTGGCCTTAGCCTAGGGGAGCCAGAGCCTAAGGCCTAGGGGTGCCCCAGCCTGAAGGCTAGGGGAGCCCTGGCCTTAGCCTAGGGGAGCCAGAGCCTAAGGCCTAGGGGTGCCCCAGCCTGAAGGCTAGGGGAGCCCTGGCCTTAGCCTAGGGGAGCCAGAGCCTAAGGCCTAGGGGTGCCCCAGCCTGAAGGCTAGGGGAGCCCTGGCCTTAGCCTAGGGGAGCCTAAGGCCTAGGGGTGCCCCAGCCTGAAGGCTAGGGGAGCCCTGGCCTTAGCCTAGGGGAGCCTAAGGCCTAGGGGTGCCCCAGCCTGAAGGCTAGGGGAGCCCTGGCCTTAGCCTAGGGGAGCCTAAGGCCTAGGGGTGCCCCAGCCTGAAGGCTAGGGGAGCCCTGGCCTTAGCCTAGGGGAGCCTAAGGCCTAGGGGTGCCCCAGCCTGAAGGCTAGGGGAGCCCTGGCCTTAGCCTAGGGGAGGCTAAGGCCTAGGGGAGCCACAGCCTGAAGGTTAGGGGAGCCCTGGCCTTAGCCTAGGGGAGCCTAAGGCCTAGGGGTGCCCCAGCCTGAAGGCTAGGGGAGCCCTGGCCTTAGCCTAGGGGAGCCTAAGGCCTAGGGGTGCCCCAGCCTGAAGGCTAGGGGAGCCCTGGCCTTAGCCTAGGGGAGCCAGAGCCTAAGGCCTAGGGGTGCCCCAGCCTGAAGGCTAGGGGAGCCCTGGCCTTAGCCTAGGGGAGCCAGAGCCTAAGGCCTAGGGGTGCCCCAGCCTGAAGGCTAGGGGAGCCCTGGCCTTAGCCTAGGGGAGCCAGAGCCTAAGGACTAGGGGTGCCCCAGCCTGAAGGCTAGGGGAGCCCTGGCCTTAGCCTAGGGGAGCCAGAGCCTAAGGCCTAGGGGTGCCCCAGCCTGAAGGCTAGGGTAGCCCTGGCCTTAGCCTAGGGGAGCCAGAGCCTAAGGCCTAGGGGTGCCCCAGCCTGAAGGCTAGGGGAGCCCTGGCCTTAGCCTAGGGGAGCCAGAGCCTAAGGCCTAGGGGTGCCCCAGGCTGAAGGCTAGGAGAGCCCTGGCCTTAGCCTAGGGGAGCCAGAGCCTAAGGCCTAGGGGTGCCCCCGCCTGAAGGCTAGGGGAGCCCTGGCCTTAGCCTAGGGGAGCCAGAGCCTAAGGCCTAGGGGTGCCCCCGCCTGAAGGCTAGGGGAGCCCTGGCCTTAGCCTAGGGGAGCCAGAGCCTAAGGCCTAGGGGTGCCCCCGCCTGAAGGCTAGGGGAGCCCTAGCCTTAGCCTAGGGGAGCCAGAGCCTAAGGCCTAGGGGTGCCCCCGCCTGAAGGCTAGGGGAGCCCTAGCCTTAGCCTAGGGGAGCCAGAGCCTAAGGCCTAGGGGTGCCCCCGCCTGAAGGCTAGGGGAGCCCTAGCCTTAGCCTAGGGGAGCCAGAGCGTAAGGCCTAGAGGTGCCCCCGCCTGAAGGCTAGGGGAGCCCTAGCCTTAGCCTAGGGGAGCCAGAGCCTAAGGCCTAGTGGTGCCCCCGCCTGAAGGCTAGGGGAGCCCTAGCCTTAGCCTAGGGGAGCCAGAGCCTAAGGCCTAGGGGTGCCCCCGCCTGAAGGCTAGGGGAGCCCTAGCCTTAGCCTAGGGGAACCAGAGCCTAAGGCCTAGGGGTGCCCCCGCCTGAAGGCTAGGGGAGCCCTAGCCTTAGCCTAGGGGAGCCAGAGCCTAAGGCCTAGGGGTGCCCCCGCCTGAAGGCTAGGGGAGCCCTAGCCTTAGCCTAGGGGAGCCAGAGCCTAAGGCCTAGGGGTGCCCCCGCCTGAAGGCTAGGGGAGCCCTAGCCTTAGCCTAGGGGAGCCAGAGCCTAAGGCCTAGGGGTGCCCCCGCCTGAAGGCTAGGGGAGCCCTGGCCTTAGCCTAGGGGAGCCAGAGCCTAAGGCCTAGGGGTGCCCCCGCCTGAAGGCTAGGGGAGCCCTGGCCTTAGCCTAGGGGAGCCAGAGCCTAAGGCCTAGGGGTGCCCCCGACTGAAGGCTAGGGGAGCCCTGGCCTTAGCCTAGGGGAGCCAGAGCCTAAGGCCTAGGGGTGCCCCCGCCTGAAGGCTAGGGGAGCCCTGGCCTTAGCCTAGGGGAGCCAGAGCCTAAGGCCTAGGGGTGCCCCCGCCTGAAGGCTAGGGGAGCCCTGGCCTTAGCCTAGGGGAGCCAGAGCCTAAGGCCTAGGGGTGCCCCCGCCTGAAGGCTAGGGGAGCCCTGGCCTTAGCCTAGGGGAGCCAGAGCCTAAGGCCTAGGGGTGCCCCCGCCTGAAGGCTAGGGGAGCCCTGGCCTTAGCCTAGGGGAGCCACAGCCTAAGGCCTAGGGGTGCCCCCGCCTGAAGGCTAGGGGAGCCCTGGCCTTAGCCTAGGGGAGCCAGAGCCTAAGGCCTAGGGGTGCCCCCGCCTGAAGGCTAGGGGAGCCCTGGCCTTAGCCTAGGGGAGCCAGAGCCTAAGGCCTAGGGGTGCCCCCGCCTGAAGGCTAGGGGAGCCCTGGCCTTAGCCTAGGGGAGCCAGAGCCTAAGGCCTAGGGGTGCCCCCGCCTGAAGGCTAGGGGAGCCCTGGCCTTAGCCTAGGGGAGCCAGAGCCTAAGGCCTAGGGGTGCCCCCGCCTGAAGGCTAGGGGAGCCCTGGCCTTAGCCTAGGGGAGCCAGAGCCTAAGGCCTAGGGGTGCCCCCGCCTGAATGCTAGGGGAGCCCTGGCCTTAGCCTAGGGGAGCCAGAGCCTAAGGCCTAGGGGTGCCCCCGCCTGAAGGCTAGGGGAGCCCTGGCCTTAGCCTAGGGGAGCCAGAGCCTAAGGCCTAGGGGTGCCCCCGCCTGAAGGCTAGGGGAGCCCTGGCCTTAGCCTAGGGGAGCCAGAGCCTAAGGCCTAGGGGTGCCCCCGCCTGAAGGCTAGGGGAGCCCTGGCCTTAGCCTAGGGGAGCCAGAGCCTAAGGCCTAGGGGTGCCCCCGCCTGAAGGCTAGGGGAGCCCTGGCCTTGGCCTAGGGGAGCCAGAGCCTAAGGCCTAGGGGTGCCCCCGCCTGAAGGCTAGGGGAGCCCTGGCCTTGGCCTAGGGGAGCCAGAGCCTAAGGCCTAGGGGTGCCCCCGCCTGAAGGCTAGGGGAGCCCTGGCCTTAGCCTAGGGGAGCCAGAGCCTAAGGCCTAGGGGTGCCCTAGCCTGAAGGCTAGGGGAGCCCTGGCCTTAGCCTAGGGGAGCCTAAGGCCTAGGGGTGCCCTAGCCTGAAGGCTAGGGGAGCCCTGGCCTTAGCCTAGGGGAGCCTAAGGCCTAGGGGTGCCCTAGCCTGAAGGCTAGGGGAGCCCTGGCCTTAGCCTAGGGGAGCCAGAGCCTAAGGCCTAGGGGTGCCCTAGCCTGAAGGCTAGGGGTGCCCTGGCCTTAGCCTAGGGGAGCCTAAGGCCTAGGGGTGCCCTAGCCTGAAGGCTAGGGGAGCCCTGGCCTTAGCCTAGGGGAGCCAGAGCCTAAGGCCTAGGGGTGCCCTAGACTGAAGGCTAGGGGAGCCCTGGACTTAGCCTAGGGGAGCCTAAGGCCTAGGGGTGCCCTAGCCTGAAGGCTAGGGGAGCCTTGGCCTTAGCCTAGGGGAGCCAGAGCCTATGGCCTAGGGGTGCCCTAGCCTGAAGGCTAGGGGAGCCCTGGCCTTAGCCTAGGGGAGCCTAAGGCCTAGGGGTGCCCTAGCCTGAAGGCTAGGGGAGCCCTGGCCTTAGCCTAGGGGAGCCAGAGCCTAAGGCCTAGGGGTGCCCTAGCCTGAAGGCTAATGGAGCCCTGGCCTTAGCCTAGGGGAGCCTAAGGCCTAGGGGTGCGCTAGCCTGAAGGCTAGGGGAGCCCTGGCCTTAGCCTAGGGGAGCCTAAGGCCTAGGGGTGCCCTAGCCTGAAGGCTAGGGGAGCCCTGGCCTTAGCCTAGGGGAGCCTAAGGCCTAGGGTTGCCCTAGCCTGAAGGCTAGGGGAGCCCTGGCCTTAGCCTAGGGGAGCCAGAGCCTAAGGCCTAGGGGTGCCCTAGCCTGAAGGCTAGGGGAGCCCTGGCCTTAGCCTAGGGGAGCCTAAGGCCTAGGGGTGCCCTAGCCTGAAGGCTAGGGGAGCCCTGGCCTTAGCCTAGGGGAGCCTAAGGCCTAGGGGTGCCCTAGCCTGAAGGCTAGGGGAGCCCTGGCCTTAGCCTAGGGGAGCCAGAGCCTAAGGCCTAGGGGTGCCCTAGCCTGAAGGCTAGGGGAGCCCTGGCCTTAGCCTAGGGGAGCCTAAGGCCTAGGGGTGCCCTAGCCTGAAGGCTAGGGGAGCCCTGGCCTTAGCCTAGGGGAGCCAGAGCCTAAGGCCTAGGGGTGCCCTAGCCTGAAGGCTAGGGGAGCCCTGGCCTTAGCCTAGGGGAGCCTAAGGCCTAGGGGTGCCCTAGCCTGAAGGCTAGGGGAGCCCTGGCCTTAGCCTAGGGGAGCCAGAGCCTAAGGCCTAGGGGTGCCCTAGCCTGAAGGCTAGGGGAGCCCTGTCCTTAGCCTAGGGGAGCCTAAGGCCTAGGGGTGCCCTAGCCTGAAGGCTAGGGGAGCCCTGGCCTTAGCCTAGGGAAGCCAGAGCCTAAGGCCTAGGGGTGCCCTAGCCTGAAGGCTAGGGGAGCCCTGGCCTTAGCCTAGGGGAGCCTAAGGCCTAGGGGTGCCCTAGCCTGAAGGCTAGGGGAGCCCTGGCCTTAGCCTAGGGGAGCCAGAGCCTAAGGCCTAGGGGTGCCCTAGCCTGAAGGCTAGGGGAGCCCTGGCCTTAGCCTAGGGGAGCCTAAGGCCTAGGGGTGCCCTAGCCTGAAGGCTAGGGGAGCCCTGGCCTTAGCCTAGGGGAGCCAGAGCCTAAGGCCTAGGGGTGCCCTAGCCTGAAGGCTAGGGGAGCCCTGGCCTTAGCCTAGGGGAGCCTAAGGCCTAGGGGTGCCCTAGCCTGAAGGCTAGGGGAGCCCTGGCCTTAGCCTAGGGGAGCCTAAGGCCTAGGGGTGCCCTAGCCTGAAGGCTAGGGGAGCCCTGGCCTTAGCCTAGGGGAGCCAGAGCCTAATGCCTAGGGGTGCCCTAGCCTGAAGGCTAGGGGAGCCCTGGCCTTAGCCTAGGGGAGCCTAAGGCCTAGGGGTGCCCTAGCCTGAAGGCTAGGGGAGCCCTGGCCTTAGCCTAGGGGAACCTAAGGCCTAGGGGTGCCCTAGCCTGAAGGCTAGGGGAGCCCTGGCCTTAGCCTAGGGGAGCCAGAGCCTAAGGCCTAGGGGTGCCCTAGCCTGAAGACTAGGGGAGCCCTGGCCTTAGCCTAGGGGAGCCTAAGGCCTAGGGGTGCCCTAGCCTGAAGGCTAGGGGAGCCCTGGCCTTAGCCTAGGGGAGCCAGAGCCTAAGGCCTAGGTGTGCCCTAGCCTGAAGGCTAGGGGAGCCCTGGCCTTAGCCTAGGGGAGCCAGAGCCTAAGGCCTAGGTGTGCCCTAGCCTGAAGGCTAGGGGAGCCCTGGCCTTAGCCTAGGGGAGCTTAAGGCCTAGGGGTGCCCTAGCCTGAAGGCTAGGGGAGCCCTGGCCTTAGCCTAGGGGAGCCAGAGCCTAAGGCCTAGGGGTGCCCTAGCCTGAAGGCTAGGGGAGCCCTGGCCTTAGCCTAGGGGAGCCTAAGGCCTAGGGGTGCCCTAGCCTGAAGGCTAGGGGAGCCCTGGCCTTAGCCTAGGGGAGCCAGAGCCTAAGGCCTAGGGGTGCCCTAGCCTGAAGGCTAGGGGAGCCCTGGCCTTAGCCTAGGGGAGCCTAAGGCCTAGGGGTGCCCTAGCCTGAAGGCTAGGGGAGCTCTGGCCTTAGCCTAGGGGAGCCAGAGCCTAAGGCCTAGGGGTGCCCTAGCCTGAAGGCTAGGGGAGCCCTGGCCTTAGCCTAGGGGAGCCTAAGGCCTAGGGGTGCCCTAGCCTGAAGGCTAGGGGAGCCCTAGCCTTAGCCTAGGGGAGCCAGAGCCTAAGGCCTAGGGGTGCCCTAGCCTGAAGGCTAGGGGAGCCCTGGCCTTAGCCTAGGGGAGCCTAAGGCCTAGGGGTGCCCTAGCCTGAAGGCTAGGGGAGCCCTGGCCTTAGCCTAGGGGAGCCTAAGGCCTAGGGGTGCCCTAGCCTGAAGGCTAGGGGAGCCCTGGCCTTAGCCTAGGGGAGCCTAAGGCCTAGGGGTGCCCTAGCCTGAAGGCTAGGGGAGCCCTGGCCTTAGCCTAGGGGAGCCTAAGGCCTAGGGGTGCCCTAGCCTGAAGGCTAGGGGAGCCCTGGCCTTAGCCTAGGGGAGCCTAAGGCCTAGGGGTGCCCTAGCCTGAAGGCTAGGGGAGCCCTGGCCTTAGCCTAGGGGAGCCAGAGCCTAAGGCCTAGGGGTGCCCTAGCCTGAAGGCTAGGGGAGCCCTGGCCTTAGCCTAGGGGAGCCTAAGGCCTAGGGGTGCCCTAGCCTGAAGGCTAGGGGAGCCCTGGCCTTAGCCTAGGGGAGCCTAAGGCCTAGGGGTGCCCTAGCCTGAAGGCTAGGGGAGCCCTGGCCTTAGCCTAGGGGAGCCTAAGGCCTAGGGGTGCCCTAGCCTGAAGGCTAGGGGAGCCCTGGCCTTAGCCTAGGGGAGCCAGAGCCTAAGGCCTAGGGGTGCCCTAGCCTGAAGGCTAGGGGAGCCCTGGCCTTAGCCTAGGGGAGCCTAAGGCCTAGGGGTGCCCTAGCCTGAAGGCTAGGGGAGCCCTGGCCTTAGCCTAGGGGAGCCTAAGGCCTAGGGGTGCCCTAGCCTGAAGGCTAGGGGAGCCCTGGCCTTAGCCTAGGGGAGCCTAAGGCCTAGGGGTGCCCTAGCCTGAAGGCTAGGGGAGCCCTGGCCTTAGCCTAGGGGAGCCTAAGGCCTAGGGGTGCCCTAGCCTGAAGGCTAGGGGAGCCCTGGCCTTAGCCTAGGGGAGTCTAAGGCCTAGGGGTGCCCTAGCCTGAAGGCTAGGGGAGCCCTGGCCTTAGCCTAGGGAAGCCAGAGCCTAAGGCCTAGGGGTGCCCTAGCCTGAAGGCTAGGGGAGCCCTGGCCTTAGCCTAGGGGAGCCAGAGCCTAAGGCCTAGGGGTGCCCTAGCCTGTAGGCTAGGGGAGCCCTGGCCTTAGCCTAGGGGAGCCAGAGCCTAAGGCCTAGGGGTGCCCTAGCCTGAAGGCTAGGGGAGCCCTGGCCTTAGCCTAGGGGAGCCAGAGCCTAAGGCCTAGGGGTGCCCTAGCCTGAAGGCTAGGGGAGCCCTGGCCTTAGCCTAGGGGAGCCAGAGCCTAAGGCCTAGGGGTGCCCTAGCCTGAAGGCTAGGGGAGCCCTGGCCTTAGCCTAGGGGAGCCAGAGCCTAAGGCCTAGGGGTGCCCTAGCCTGAAGGCTAGGGGAGCCCTGGCCTTAGCCTAGGGGAGCCAGAGCCTAAGGCCTAGGGGTGCCCTAGCCTGAAGGCTAGGGGAGCCCTGGCCTTAGCCTAGGGGAGCCAGAGCCTAAGGCCTAGGGGTGCCCTAGCCTGAAGGCTAGGGGAGCCCTGGCCTTAGCCTAGGGGAGCCAGAGCCTAAGGCCTAGGGGTGCCCTAGCCTGAAGGCTAGGGGAGCCCTGGCCTTAGCCTAGGGGAGCCAGAGCCTAAGGCCTAGGGGTGCCCTAGCCTGAAGGCTAGGGGAGCCCTGGCCTTAGCCTAGGGGAGCCAGAGCCTAAGGCCTAGGGGTGCCCTAGCCTGAAGGCTAGGGGAGCCCTGGCCTTAGCCTAGGGGAGCCAGAGCCTAAGGCCTAGGGGTGCCCTAGCCTGAAGGCTAGGGGAGCCCTGGCCTTAGCCTAGGGGAGCCAGAGCCTAAGGCCTAGGGGTGCCCTAGCCTGAAGGCTAGGGGAGCCCTGGCCTTAGCCTAGGGGAGCCAGAGCCTAAGGCCTAGGGGTGCCCTAGCCTGAAGGCTAGGGGAGCCCTGGCCTTAGCCTAGGGGAGCCAGAGCCTAAGGCCTAGGGGTGCCCTAGCCTGAAGGCTAGGGGAGCCCTGGCCTTAGCCTAGGGGAGCCAGAGCCTAAGGCCTAGGGGTGCCCTAGCCTGAAGGCTAGGGGAGCCCTGGCCTTAGCCTAGGGGAGCCAGAGCCTAAGGCCTAGGGGTGCCCTAGCCTGAAGGCTAGGGGAGCCCTGGCCTTAGCCTAGGGGAGCCAGAGCCTAAGGCCTAGGGGTGCCCTAGCCTGAAGGCTAGGGGAGCCCTGGCCTTAGCCTAGGGGAGCCAGAGCCTAAGGCCTAGGGGTGCCCTAGCCTGAAAGGCTTGGGGAGCCCTGGCCTTAGCCTAGGGGAGCCAGAGCCTAAGGCCTAGGGGTGCCCTAGCCTGAAAGGCTAGGGGAGCCCTGGCCTTAGCCTAGGGGAGCCAGAGCCTAAGGCCTAGGGGTGCCCTAGCCTGAAGGCTAGGGGAGCCCTGGCCTTAGCCTAGGGGAGCCAGAGCCTAAGGCCTAGGGGTGCCCTAGCCTGAAGGCTAGGGGAGCCCTGGCCTTAGCCTAGGGGAGCCAGAGCCTAAGGCCTAGGGGTGCCCTAGCCTGAAGGCTAGGGGAGCCCTGGCCTTAGCCTAGGGGAGCCAGAGCCTAAGGCCTAGGGGTGCCTAGCCTGAAGGCTAGGGGAGCCCTGGCCTTAGCCTAGGGGAGCCAGAGCCTAAGGCCTAGGGGTGCCCTAGCCTGAAGGCTAGGGGAGCCCTGGCCTTAGCCTAGGGGAGCCAGAGCCTAAGGCCTAGGGGTGCCCTAGCCTGAAGGCTAGGGGAGCCCTGGCCTTAGCCTAGGGGAGCCAGAGCCTAAGGCCTAGGGGTGCCCTAGCCTGAAGGCTAGGGAGCCCTGGCCTTAGCCTAGGGGAGCCAGAGCCTAAGGCCTAGGGGTGCCCTAGCCTGAAGGCTAGGGGAGCCCTGGCCTTAGCCTAGGGGAGCCTAAGGCCTAGGGGTGCCCTAGCCTGAAGGCTAGGGGAGCACTGGCCTTAGCCTAGGGGAGCCAGAGCCTAAGGCCTAGGGGTGCCCTAGCCTGAAGGCTAGGGGAGCCCTGGCCTTAGCCTAGGGGAGCCAGAGCCTAAGGCCTAGGGGTGCCCTAGCCTGAAGGCTAGGGGAGCCCTGGCCTTAGCCTAGGGGAGCCAGAGCCTAAGGCCTAGGGGTGCCCTAGCCTGAAGGCTAGGGGAGCCCTGGCCTTAGCCTAGGGGAGCCAGAGCCTAAGGCCTAGGGGTGCCCTAGCCTGAAGGCTAGGGGAGCCCTGGCCTTAGCCTAGGGGAGCAAGAGCCTAAGGCCTAGGGGTGCCCTAGCCTGAAGGCTAGGGGAGCCCTGGCCTTAGCCTAGGGGAGCCAGAGCCTAAGGCCTAGGGGAGCCCTAGCCTGAAGGCTAGGGGAGCCCTGGCCTTAGCCTAGGGGAGCCAGAGCCTAAGGCCTAGGGGTGCCCTAGCCTGAAGGCTAGGGGAGCCCTGGCCTTAGCCTAGGGGAGCCAGAGCCTAAGGCCTAGGGGTGCCCTAGCCTGTAGGCTAGGGGAGCCCTGGCCTTAGCCTAGGGGAGCCAGAGCCTAAGGCCTAGGGGTGCCCTAGCCTGAAGGCTAGGGGAGCCCTGGCCTTAGCCTAGGGGAGCCAGAGCCTAAGGCCTAGGGGTGCCCTAGCCTGAAGGCTAGGGGAGCCCTGGCCTTAGCCTAGGGGAGCCAGAGCCTAAGGCCTAGGGGTGCCCTAGCCTGAAGGCTAGGGGAGCCCTGGCCTTAGCCTAGGGGAGCCAGAGCCTAAGGCCTAGGGGTGCCCTAGCCTGAAGGCTAGGGGAGCCCTGGCCTTAGCCTAGGGGAGCCAGAGCCTAAGGCCTAGGGGTGCCCTAGCCTGAAGGCTAGGGGAGCCCTGGCCTTAGCCTAGGGGAGCCAGAGCCTAAGGCCTAGGGGTGCCCTAGCCTGAAGGCTAGGGGAGCCCTGGCCTTAGCCTAGGGGAGCCAGAGCCTAAGGCCTAGGGGTGCCCTAGCCTGAAGGCTAGGGGAGCCCTGGCCTTAGCCTAGGGGAGCCAGAGCCTAAGGCCTAGGGGTGCCCTAGCCTGAAGGCTAGGGGAGCCCTGGCCTTAGCCTAGGGGAGCCAGAGCCTAAGGCCTAGGGGTGCCCTAGCCTGAAGGCTAGGGGAGCCCTGGCCTTAGCCTAGGGGAGCCAGAGCCTAAGGCCTAGGGGTGCCCTAGCCTGAAGGCTAGGGGAGCCCTGGCCTTAGCCTAGGGGAGCCAGAGCCTAAGGCCTAGGGGTGCCCTAGCCTGAAGGCTAGGGGAGCCCTGGCCTTAGCCTAGGGGAGCCAGAGCCTAAGGCCTAGGGGTGCCCTAGCCTGAAGGCTAGGGGAGCCCTGGCCTTAGCCTAGGGGAGCCAGAGCCTAAGGCCTAGGGGTGCCCTAGCCTGAAGGCTAGGGGAGCCCTGGCCTTAGCCTAGGGGAGCCAGAGCCTAAGGCCTAGGGGTGCCCTAGCCTGAAGGCTAGGGGAGCCCTGGCCTTAGCCTAGGGGAGCCAGAGCCTAAGGCCTAGGGGTGCCCTAGCCTGAAGGCTAGGGGAGCCCTGGCCTTAGCCTAGGGGAGCCAGAGCCTAAGGCCTAGGGGTGCCCTAGCCTGAAGGCTAGGGGAGCCCTGGCCTTAGCCTAGGGGAGCCAGAGCCTAAGGCCTAGGGGTGCCCTAGCCTGAAGGCTAGGGGAGCCCTGGCCTTAGCCTAGGGGAGCCAGAGCCTAAGGCCTAGGGGTGCCCTAGCCTGAAGGCTAGGGGAGCCCTGGCCTTAGCCTAGGGGAGCCAGAGCCTAAGGCCTAGGGGTGCCCTAGCCTGAAGGCTAGGGGAGCCCTGGCCTTAGCCTAGGGGAGCCAGAGCCTAAGGCCTAGGGGTGCCCTAGCCTGAAGGCTAGGGGAGCCCTGGCCTTAGCCTAGGGGAGCCAGAGCCTAAGGCCTAGGGGTGCCCTAGCCTGAAGGCTAGGGGAGCCCTGGCCTTAGCCTAGGGGAGCCAGAGCCTAAGGCCTAGGGGTGCCCTAGCCTGAAGGCTAGGGGAGCCCTGGCCTTAGCCTAGGGGAGCCAGAGCCTAAGGCCTAGGGGTGCCCTAGCCTGAAGGCTAGGGGAGCCCTGGCCTTAGCCTAGGGGAGCCAGAGCCTAAGGCCTAGGGGTGCCCTAGCCTGAAGGCTAGGGGAGCCCTGGCCTTAGCCTAGGGGAGCCAGAGCCTAAGGCCTAGGGGTGCCCTAGCCTGAAGGCTAGGGGAGCCCTGGCCTTAGCCTAGGGGAGCCAGAGCCTAAGGCCTAGGGGTGCCCTAGCCTGAAGGCTAGGGGAGCCCTGGCCTTAGCCTAGGGGAGCCAGAGCCTAAGGCCTAGGGGTGCCCTAGCCTGAAGGCTAGGGGAGCCCTGGCCTTAGCCTAGGGGAGCCAGAGCCTAAGGCCTAGGGGTGCCCTAGCCTGAAGGCTAGGGGAGCCCTGGCCTTAGCCTAGGGGAGCCAGAGCCTAAGGCCTAGGGGTGCCCTAGCCTGAAGGCTAGGGGAGCCCTGGCCTTAGCCTAGGGGAGCCAGAGCCTAAGGCCTAGGGGTGCCCTAGCCTGAAGGCTAGGGGAGCCCTGGCCTTAGCCTAGGGGAGCCAGAGCCTAAGGCCTAGGGGTGCCCTAGCCTGAAGGCTAGGGGAGCCCTGGCCTTAGCCTAGGGGAGCCAGAGCCTAAGGCCTAGGGGTGCCCTAGCCTGAAGGCTAGGGGAGCCCTGGCCTTAGCCTAGGGGAGCCAGAGCCTAAGGCCTAGGGGTGCCCTAGCCTGAAGGCTAGGGGAGCCCTGGCCTTAGCCTAGGGGAGCCAGAGCCTAAGGCCTAGGGGTGCCCCAGCCTGAAGGCTAGGGGAGCCCTGGCCTTAGCCTAGGGGAGCCAGAGCCTAAGGCCTAGGGGTGCCCCAGCCTGAAGGCTAGGGGAGCCCTGGCCTTAGCCTAGGGGAGCCAGAGCCTAAGGCCTAGGGGTGCCCCAGCCTGAAGGCTAGGGGAGCCCTGGCCTTAGCCTAGGGGAGCCAGAGCCTAAGGCCTAGGGGTGCCCCAGCCTGAAGGCTAGGGGAGCCCTGGCCTTAGCCTAGGGGAGCCAGAGCCTAAGGCCTAGGGGTGCCCCAGCCTGAAGGCTAGGGGAGCCCTGGCCTTAGCCTAGGGGAGCCAGAGCCTAAGGCCTAGGGGAGCCCCAGCCTGAAGGCTAGGGGAGCCCTGGCCTTAGCCTAGGGGAGCCAGAGCCTAAGGCCTAGGGGAGCCCCAGCCTGAAGGCTAGGGGAGCCCTGGCCTTAGCCTAGGGGAGCCAGAGCCTAAGGCCTAGGGGAGCCCCAGCCTGAAGGCTAGGGGAGCCCTGGCCTTAGCCTAGGGGAGCCAGAGCCTAAGGCCTAGGGGAGCCCCAGCCTGAAGGCTAGGGGAGCCCTGGCCTTAGCCTAGGGGAGCCAGAGCCTAAGGCCTAGGGGAGCCCCAGCCTGAAGGCTAGGGGAGCCCTGGCCTTAGCCTAGGGGAGCCAGAGCCTAAGGCCTAGGGGAGCCCCAGCCTGAAGGCTAGGGGAGCCCTGGCCTTAGCCTAGGGGAGCCAGAGCCTAAGGCCTAGGGGTGCCCCAGCCTGAAGGCTAGGGGAGCCCTGGCCTTAGCCTAGGGGAGCCAGAGCCTAAGGCCTAGGGGTGCCCCAGCCTGAAGGCTAGGGGAGCCCTGGCCTTAGCCTAGGGGAGCCAGAGCCTAAGGCCTAGGGGTGCCCCAGCCTGAAGGCTAGGGGAGCCCTGGCCTTAGCCTAGGGGAGCCAGAGCCTAAGGCCTAGGGGTGCCCCAGCCTGAAGGCTAGGGGAGCCCTGGCCTTAGCCTAGGGGAGCCAGAGCCTAAGGCCTAGGGGTGCCCCAGCCTGAAGGCTAGGGGAGCCCTGGCCTTAGCCTAGGGGAGCCAGAGCCTAAGGCCTAGGGGTGCCCCAGCCTGAAGGCTAGGGGAGCCCTGGCCTTAGCCTAGGGGAGCCAGAGCCTAAGGCCTAGGGGTGCCCCAGCCTGAAGGCTAGGGGAGCCCTGGCCTTAGCCTAGGGGAGCCAGAGCCTAAGGCCTAGGGGTGCCCCAGCCTGAAGGCTAGGGGAGCCCTGGCCTTAGCCTAGGGGAGCCAGAGCCTAAGGCCTAGGGGTGCCCCAGCCTGAAGGCTAGGGGAGCCCTGGCCTTAGCCTAGGGGAGCCAGAGCCTAAGGCCTAGGGGTGCCCCAGCCTGAAGGCTAGGGGAGCCCTGGCCTTAGCCTAGGGGAGCCCTGGCCTTAGCCTAGGGAGCCTAAGGCCTAGGGGTGCCCCAGCCTGAAGGCTAGGGGAGCCCTGGCCTTAGCCTAGGGGAGCCTAAGGCCTAGGGGTGCCCCAGCCTGAAGGCTAGGGGAGCCCTGGCCTTAGCCTAGGGGAGCCTAAGGCCTAGGGGTGCCCCAGCCTGAAGGCTAGGGGAGCCCTGGCCTTAGCCTAGGGGAGCCTAAGGCCTAGGGGTGCCCCAGCCTGAAGGCTAGGGGAGCCCTGGCCTTAGCCTAGGGGAGCCTAAGGCCTAGGGGTGCCCCAGCCTGAAGGCTAGGGGAGCCCTGGCCTTAGCCTAGGGGAGCCTAAGGCCTAGGGGTGCCCCAGCCTGAAGGCTAGGGGAGCCCTGGCCTTAGCCTAGGGGAGCCTAAGGCCTAGGGGTGCCCCAGCCTGAAGGCTAGGGGAGCCCTGGCCTTAGCCTAGGGGAGCCTAAGGCCTAGGGGTGCCCCAGCCTGAAGGCTAGGGGAGCCCTGGCCTTAGCCTAGGGGAGCCTAAGGCCTAGGGGTGCCCCAGCCTGAAGGCTAGGGGAGCCCTGGCCTTAGCCTAGGGGAGCCTAAGGCCTAGGGGTGCCCCAGCCTGAAGGCTAGGGGAGCCCTGGCCTTAGCCTAGGGGAGCCTAAGGCCTAGGGGTGCCCCAGCCTGAAGGCTAGGGGAGCCCTGGCCTTAGCCTAGGGGAGCCTAAGGCCTAGGGGTGCCCCAGCCTGAAGGCTAGGGGAGCCCTGGCCTTAGCCTAGGGGAGCCTAAGGCCTAGGGGTGCCCCAGCCTGAAGGCTAGGGGAGCCCTGGCCTTAGCCTAGGGGAGCCTAAGGCCTAGGGGTGCCCCAGCCTGAAGGCTAGGGGAGCCCTGGCCTTAGCCTAGGGGAGCCTAAGGCCTAGGGGTGCCCCAGCCTGAAGGCTAGGGGAGCCCTGGCCTTAGCCTAGGGGAGCCTAAGGCCTAGGGGTGCCCCAGCCTGAAGGCTAGGGGAGCCCTGGCCTTAGCCTAGGGGAGCCTAAGGCCTAGGGGTGCCCCAGCCTGAAGGCTAGGGGAGCCCTGGCCTTAGCCTAGGGGAGCCTAAGGCCTAGGGGTGCCCCAGCCTGAAGGCTAGGGGAGCCCTGGCCTTAGCCTAGGGGAGCCTAAGGCCTAGGGGTGCCCCAGCCTGAAGGCTAGGGGAGCCCTGGCCTTAGCCTAGGGGAGCCTAAGGCCTAGGGGTGCCCCAGCCTGAAGGCTAGGGAGCCCTGGCCTTAGCCTAGGGGAGCCTAAGGCCTAGGGGTGCCCCAGCCTGAAGGCTAGGGGAGCCCTGGCCTTAGCCTAGGGGAGCCTAAGGCCTAGGGGTGCCCCAGCCTGAAGGCTAGGGGAGCCCTGGCCTTAGCCTAGGGGAGCCTAAGGCCTAGGGGTGCCTCAGCCTGAAGGCTAGGGGAGCCCTGGCCTTAGCCTAGGGGAGCCTAAGGCCTAGGGGTGCCCCAGCCTGAAGGCTAGGGGAGCCCTGGCCTTAGCCTAGGGGAGCCTAAGGCCTAGGGGTGCCCCAGCCTGAAGGCTAGGGGAGCCCTGGCCTTAGCCTAGGGGAGCCTAAGGCCTAGGGGTGCCCCAGCCTGAAGGCTAGGGGAGCCCTGGCCTTAGCCTAGGGGAGCCTAAGGCCTAGGGGTGCCCCAGCCTGAAGGCTAGGGGAGCCCTGGCCTTAGCCTAGGGGAGCCTAAGGCCTAGGGGTGCCCCAGCCTGAAGGCTAGGGGAGCCCTGGCCTTAGCCTAGGGGAGCCTAAGGCCTAGGGGTGCCCCAGCCTGAAGGCTAGGGGAGCCCTGGCCTTAGCCTAGGGGAGCCTAAGGCCTAGGGGTGCCCCAGCCTGAAGGCTAGGGGAGCCCTGGCCTTAGCCTAGGGGAGCCTAAGGCCTAGGGGTGCCCCAGCCTGAAGGCTAGGGGAGCCCTGGCCTTAGCCTAGGGGAGCCTAAGGCCTAGGGGTGCCCCAGCCTGAAGGCTAGGGGAGCCCTGGCCTTAGCCTAGGGGAGCCTAAGGCCTAGGGGTGCCCCAGCCTGAAGGCTAGGGGAGCCCTGGCCTTAGCCTAGGGGAGCCTAAGGCCTAGGGGTGCCCCAGCCTGAAGGCTAGGGGAGCCCTGGCCTTAGCCTAGGGGAGCCTAAGGCCTAGGGGTGCCCCAGCCTGAAGGCTAGGGGAGCCCTGGCCTTAGCCTAGGGGAGCCTAAGGCCTAGGGGTGCCCCAGCCTGAAGGCTAGGGGAGCCCTGGCCTTAGCCTAGGGGAGCCTAAGGCCTAGGGGTGCCCCAGCCTGAAGGCTAGGGAGCCCTGGCCTTAGCCTAGGGGAGCCTAAGGCCTAGGGGTGCCCCAGCCTGGCACCTCAGCTAGGGGAGCTAAGGCCTAGGGGTGCC
>NW_027458861.1:0-42798 GCF_050624435.1 Tenrec ecaudatus
CCTAGGCTTTAGGCTCCCCTAGGCTAAGGCTAGGGCTCCCCTAGCCTTCAGGCTAGGGCACCCCTAGGCTTTAGGCTCCCCTAGGCTAAGGCTAGGGCTCCCCTAGCCTTCAGGCTAGGGCACCCCTAGGCTTTAGGCTCCCCTAGGCTAAGGCTAGGGCTCCCCTAGCCTTCAGGCTAGGGCACCCCTAGGCTTTAGGCTCCCCTAGGCTAAGGCTAGGGCTCCCCTAGCCTTCAGGCTAGGGCTACCCTAGGCTTTAGGCTCCCCTAGGCTAAGGCTAGGGCTCCCCTAGCCTTCAGGCTAGGGCACCCCTAGGCTTTAGGCTCCCCTAGGCTAAGGCTAGGGCTCCCCTAGCCTTCAGGCTAGGGCACCCCTAGGCTTTAGGCTCCCCTAGGCTAAGGCTAGGGCTCCCCTAGCCTTCAGGCTAGGGCACCCCTAGGCTTTAGGCTCCCCTAGGCTAAGGCTAGGGCTCCCCTAGCCTTCAGGCTAGGGCACCCCTAGGCTTTAGGCTCCCCTAGGCTAAGGCTAGGGCTCCCCTAGCCTTCAGGCTAGGGCACCCCTAGGCTTTAGGCTCCCCTAGGCTAAGGCTAGGGCTCCCCTAGCCTTCAGGCTAGGGCACCCCTAGGCTTTAGGCTCCCCTAGGCTAAGGCTAGGGCTCCCCTAGCCTTCAGGCTAGGGCACCCCTAGGCTTTAGGCTCCCCTAGGCTAAGGCTAGGGCTCCCCTAGCCTTCAGGCTAGGGCACCCCTAGGCTTTAGGCTCCCCTAGGCTAAGGCTAGGGCTCCCCTAGCCTTCAGGCTAGGGCACCCCTAGGCTTTAGGCTCCCCTAGGCTAAGGCTAGGGCTCCCCTAGCCTTCAGGCTAGGGCACCCCTAGGCTTTAGGCTCCCCTAGGCTAAGGCTAGGGCTCCCCTAGCCTTCAGGCTAGGGCACCCCTAGGCTTTAGGCTCCCCTAGGCTAAGGCTAGGGCTCCCCTAGCCTTCAGGCTAGGGCACCCCTAGGCTTTAGGCTCCCCTAGGCTAAGGCTAGGGCTCCCCTAGCCTTCAGGCTAGGGCACCCCTAGGCTTTAGGCTAGGCTCCCCTAGGCTAAGGCTAGGGCTCCCCTAGCCTTCAGGCTAGGGCACCCCTAGGCTTTAGGCTCCCCTAGGCTAAGGCTAGGGCTCCCCTAGCCTTCAGGCTAGGGCACCCCTAGGCTTTAGGCTAGGCTCCCCTAGGCTAAGGCTAGGGCTCCCCTAGCCTTCAGGCTAGGGCACCCCTAGGCTTTAGGCTCCCCTAGGCTAAGGCTAGGGCTCCCCTAGCCTTCAGGCTAGGGCACCCCTAGGCTTTAGGCTCCCCTAGGCTAAGGCTAGGGCTCCCCTAGCCTTCAGGCTAGGGCACCCCTAGGCTTTAGGCTCCCCTAGGCTAAGGCTAGGGCTCCCCTAGCCTTCAGGCTAGGGCACCCCTAGGCTTTAGGCTCCCCTAGGCTAAGGCTAGGGCTCCCCTAGCCTTCAGGCTAGGGCACCCCTAGGCTTTAGGCTCCCCTAGGCTAAGGCTAGGGCTCCCCTAGCCTTCAGGCTAGGGCACCCCTAGGCTTTAGGCTCCCCTAGGCTAAGGCTAGGGCTCCCCTAGCCTTCAGGCTAGGGCACCCCTAGGCTTTAGGCTCCCCTAGGCTAAGGCTAGGGCTCCCCTAGCCTTCAGGCTAGGGCACCCCTAGGCTTTAGGCTCCCCTAGGCTAAGGCTAGGGCTCCCCTAGCCTTCAGGCTAGGGCACCCCTAGGCTTTAGGCTCCCCTAGGCTAAGGCTAGGGCTCCCCTAGCCTTCAGGCTAGGGCACCCCTAGGCTTTAGGCTCCCCTAGGCTAAGGCTAGGGCTCCCCTAGCCTTCAGGCTAGGGCACCCCTAGGCTTTAGGCTCCCCTAGGCTAAGGCTAGGGCTCCCCTAGCCTTCAGGCTAGGGCACCCCTAGGCTTTAGGCTCCCCTAGGCTAAGGCTAGGGCTCCCCTAGCCTTCAGGCTAGGGCACCCCTAGGCTTTAGGCTCCCCTAGGCTAAGGCTAGGGCTCCCCTAGCCTTCAGGCTAGGGCACCCCTAGGCTTTAGGCTCCCCTAGGCTAAGGCTAGGGCTCCCCTAGCCTTCAGGCTAGGGCACCCCTAGGCTTTAGGCTCCCCTAGGCTAAGGCTAGGGCTCCCCTAGCCTTCAGGCTAGGGCACCCCTAGGCTTTAGGCTCCCCTAGGCTAAGGCTAGGGCTCCCCTAGCCTTCAGGCTAGGGCACCCCTAGGCTTTAGGCTCCCCTAGGCTAAGGCTAGGGCTCCCCTAGCCTTCAGGCTAGGGCACCCCTAGGCTTTAGGCTCTCCCTAGGCTAAGGCTAGGGCTCCCCTAGCCTTCAGGCTAGGGCACCCCTAGGCTTTAGGCTCCCCTAGGCTAAGGCTAGGGCTCCCCTAGCCTTCAGGCTAGGGCACCCCTAGGCTTTAGGCTCCCCTAGGCTAAGGCTAGGGCTCCCCTAGCCTTCAGGCTAGGGCACCCCTAGGCTTTAGGCTCCCCTAGGCTAAGGCTAGGGCTCCCCTAGCCTTCAGGCTAGGGCACCCCTAGGCTTTAGGCTCCCCTAGGCTAAGGCTAGGGCTCCCCTAGCCTTCAGGCTAGGGCACCCCTAGGCTTTAGGCTCCCCTAGCTAAGGCTAGGGCTCCCCTAGCCTTCAGGCTAGGGCACCCCTAGGCTTTAGGCTCCCCTAGGCTAAGGCTAGGGCTCCCCTAGCCTTCAGGCTAGGGCACCCCTAGGCTTTAGGCTCCCCTAGGCTAAGGCTAGGACTCCCCTAGCCTTCAGGCTAGGGCACCCCTAGGCTTTAGGCTCCCCTAGGCTAAGGCTAGGGCTCCCCTAGCCTTCAGGCTAGGGCACCCCTAGGCTTTAGGCTCCCCTAGGCTAAGGCTAGGGCTCCCCTAGCCTTCAGGCTAGGGCACCCCTAGGCTTTAGGCTCCCCTAGGCTAAGGCTAGGGCTCCCCTAGCCTTCAGGCTAGGGCACCCCTAGGCTTTAGGCTCCCCTAGGCTAAGGCTAGGGCTCCCCTAGCCTTCAGGCTAGGGCACCCCTAGGCTTTAGGCTCCCCTAGGCTAAGGCTAGGGCTCCCCTAGCCTTCAGGCTAGGGCACCCCTAGGCTTTAGGCTCCCCTAGGCTAAGGCTAGGGCTCCCCTAGCCTTCAGGCTAGGGCACCCCTAGGCTTTAGGCTCCCCTAGGCTAAGGCTAGGGCTCCCCTAGCCTTCAGGCTAGGGCACCCCTAGGCTTTAGGCTCCCCTAGGCTAAGGCTAGGGCTCCCCTAGCCTTCAGGCTAGGGCACCCCTAGGCTTTAGGCTCCCCTAGGCTAAGGCTAGGGCACCCCTAGGCTTTAGGCTCCCCTAGGCTAAGGCTAGGGCACCCCTAGGCTTTAGGCTCCCCTAGGCTAAGGCTAGGGCACCCCTAGGCTTTAGGCTCCCCTAGGCTAAGGCTAGGGCACCCCTAAGCTTTAGGCTCCCCTAGGCTAAGGCTAGGGCACCCCTAGGCTTTAGGCTCCCCTAGGCTAAGGCTAGGGCACCCCTAGGCTTTAGGCTCCCCTAGGCTAAGGCTAGGGCACCCCTAGGCTTTAGGCTCCCCTAAGCTAAGGCTAGGGCTCCCCTAGCCTTCAGGCTAGGGCACCCCTAGGCTTTAGGCTCCCCTAGGCTCAGGCTAGGGCTCCCCTAGCCTTCAGGCTAGGGCACCCCTAGGCTTTAGGCTCCCCTAGGCTCAGGCTAGGGCTCCCCTAGCCTTCAGGCTAGGGCACCCCTAGGCTTTAGGCTCCCCTAGGCTCAGGCTAGGGCTCCCCTAGCCTTCAGGCTAGGGCACCCCTAGGCTTTAGGCTCCCCTAGGCTCAGGCTAGGGCTCCCCTAGCCTTCAGGCTAGGGCACCCCTAGGCTTTAGGCTCCCCTAGGCTCAGGCTAGGGCTCCCCTAGCCTTCAGGCTAGGGCACCCCTAGGCTTTAGGCTCCCCTAGGCTCAGGCTAGGGCTCCCCTAGCCTTCAGGCTAGGGCACCCCTAGGCTTTAGGCTCCCCTAGGCTCAGGCTAGGGCTCCCCTAGCCTTCAGGCTAGGGCACCCCTAGGCTTTAGGCTCCCCTAGGCTCAGGCTAGGGCTCCCCTAGCCTTCAGGCTAGGGCACCCCTAGGCTTTAGGCTCCCCTAGGCTCAGGCTAGGGCTCCCCTAGCCTTCAGGCTAGGGCACCCCTAGGCTTTAGGCTCCCCTAGGCTCAGGCTAGGGCTCCCCTAGCCTTCAGGCTAGGGCACCCCTAGGCTTTAGGCTCCCCTAGGCTCAGGCTAGGGCTCCCCTAGCCTTCAGGCTAGGGCAGCCCTAGGCTTTAGGCTAGGGCTCCCCTAGGCTAAGGCTAGGGCTCCCCTAGCCTTCAGGCTAGGGCAGCCCTAGGCTTTAGGCTAGGGCTCCCCTAGGCTAAGGCTAGGGCTCCCCTAGCCTTCAGGCTAGGGCAGCCCTAGGCTTTAGGCTAGGGCTCCCCTAGGCTAAGGCTAGGGCTCCCCTAGCCTTCAGGCTAGGGCAGCCCTAGGCTTTAGGCTAGGGCTCCCCTAGGCTAAGGCTAGGGCTCCCCTAGCCTTCAGGCTAGGGCAGCCCTAGGCTTTAGGCTAGGGCTCCCCTAGGCTAAGGCTAGGGCTCCCCTAGCCTTCAGGCTAGGGCAGCCCTAGGCTTTAGGCTAGGGCTCCCCTAGGCTAAGGCTAGGGCTCCCCTAGCCTTCAGGCTAGGGCACCCCTAGGCTTTAGGCTCCCCTAGGCTAAGGCTAGGGCTCCCCTAGCCTTCAGGCTAGGGCTCCCCTAGGCTTTAGGCTCCCCTAGGCTAAGGCTAGGGCTCCCCTAGGCTAAGGCTAGGGCTCCCCTAGCCTTCAGGCTAGGGCACCCCTAGGCTTTAGGCTCCCCTAGGCTAAGGCTAGGGCTCCCCTAGCCTTCAGGCTAGGGCACCCCTAGGCTTTAGGCTCCCCTAGGCTAAGGCTAGGGCTCCCTTAGCCTTCAGGCTAGGGCACCCCTAGGCTTTAGGCTCCCCTAGGCTAAGGCTAGGGCTCCCCTAGCCTTCAGGCTAGGGCACCCCTAGGCTTTAGGCTCCCCTAGGCTAAGGCTAGGGCTCCCCTAGCCTTCAGGCTAGGGCACCCCTAGGCTTTAGGCTCCCCTAGGCTAAGGCTAGGGCTCCCCTAGCCTTCAGGCTAGGGCACCCCTAGGCTTTAGGCTCCCCTAGGCTAAGGCTAGGGCTCCCCTAGCCTTCAGGCTAGGGCACCCCTAGGCTTTAGGCTAGGGCTCCCCTAGGCTAAGGCTAGGGCTCCCCTAGCCTTCAGGCTAGGGCACCCCTAGGCTTTAGGCTCCCCTAGGCTAAGGCTAGGGCTCCCCTAGCCTTCAGGCTAGGGCACCCCTAGGCTTTAGGCTCCCCTAGGCTAAGGCTAGGGCTCCCCTAGCCTTCAGGCTAGGGCACCCCTAGGCTTTAGGCTCCCCTAGGCTAAGGCTAGGGCTCCCCTAGCCTTCAGGCTAGGGCACCCCTAGGCTTTAGGCTCCCCTAGGCTAAGGCTAGGGCTCCCCTAGCCTTCAGGCTAGGGCACCCCTAGGCTTTAGGCTCCCCTAGGCTAAGGCTAGGGCTCCCCTAGCCTTCAGGCTAGGGCACCCCTAGGCTTTAGGCTCCCCTAGGCTAAGGCTAGGGCTCCCCTAGCCTTCAGGCTAGGGCACCCCTAGGCTTTAGGCTCCCCTAGGCTAAGGCTAGGGCTCCCCTAGCCTTCAGGCTAGGGCTACCCTAGGCTTTAGGCTCCCCTAGGCTAAGGCTAGGGCTCCCCTAGCCTTCAGGCTAGGGCACCCCTAGGCTTTAGGCTCCCCTAGGGCTAAGGCTAGGGCTCCCCTAGCCTTCAGGCTAGGGCACCCCTAGGCTTTAGGCTCCCCTAGGCTAAGGCTAGGGCTCCCCTAGCCTTCAGGCTAGGGCACCCCTAGGCTTTAGGCTCCCCTAGGCTAAGGCTAGGGCTCCCCTAGCCTTCAGGCTAGGGCACCCCTAGGCTTTAGGCTCCCCTAGGCTAAGGCTAGGGCTCCCCTAGCCTTCAGGCTAGGGCACCCCTAGGCTTTAGGCTCCCCTAGGCTAAGGCTAGGGCTCCCCTAGCCTTCAGGCTAGGGCACCCCTAGGCTTTAGGCTCCCCTAGGCTAAGGCTAGGGCTCCCCTAGCCTTCAGGCTAGGACACCCCTAGGCTTTAGGCTCCCCTAGGCTAAGGCTAGGGCTCCCCTAGCCTTCAGGCTAGGGCACCCCTAGGCTTTAGGCTCCCCTAGGCTAAGGCTAGGGCTCCCCTAGCCTTCAGGCTAGGGCACCCCTAGGCTTTAGGCTCCCCTAGGCTAAGGCTAGGGCTCCCCTAGCCTTCAGGCTAGGGCACCCCTAGGCTTTAGGCTCCCCTAGGCTAAGGCTAGGGCTCCCCTAGCCTTCAGGCTAGGGCACCCCTAGGCTTTAGGCTAGGGCTCCCCTAGGCTAAGGCTAGGGCTCCCCTAGCCTTCAGGCTAGGGCACCCCTAGGCTTTAGGCTCCCCTAGGCTAAGGCTAGGGCTCCCCTAGCCTTCAGGCTAGGGCACCCCTAGGCTTTAGGCTCCCCTAGGCTAAGGCTAGGGCTCCCCTAGCCTTCAGGCTAGGGCACCCCTAGGCTTTAGGCTCCCCTAGGCTAAGGCTAGGGCTCCCCTAGCCTTCAGGCTAAGGCACCCCTAGGCTTTAGGCTCCCCTAGGCTAAGGCTAGGGCTCCCCTAGCCTTCAGGCTAGGGCACCCCTAGGCTTTAGGCTCCCCTAGCTAAGGCTAGGGCTCCCCTAGCCTTCAGGCTAGGGCACCCCTAGGCTTTAGGCTCCCCTAGGCTAAGGCTAGGGCTCCCCTAGCCTTCAGGCTAGGGCACCCCTAGGCTTTAGGCTCCCCTAGGCTAAGGCTAGGACTCCCCTAGCCTTCAGTCTAGGGCACCCCTAGGCTTTAGGCTCCCCTAGGCTAAGGCTAGGGCTCCCCTAGCCTTCAGGCTAGGGCACCCCTAGGCTTTAGGCTCCCCTAGGCTAAGGCTAGGGCTCCCCTAGCCTTCAGGCTAGGGCACCCCTAGGCTTTAGGCTCCCCTAGGCTAAGGCTAGGGCTCCCCTAGCCTTCAGGCTAGGGCACCCCTAGGCTTTAGGCTCCCCTAGGCTAAGGCTAGGGCTCCCCTAGCCTTCAGGCTAGGGCACCCCTAGGCTTTAGGCTCCCCTAGGCTAAGGCTAGGGCTCCCCTAGCCTTCAGGCTAGGGCACCCCTAGGCTTTAGGCTCCCCTAGGCTAAGGCTAGGGCTCCCCTAGCCTTCAGGCTAGGGCACCCCTAGGCTTTAGGCTCCCCTAGGCTAAGGCTAGGGCTCCCCTAGCCTTCAGGCTAGGGCACCCCTAGGCTTTAGGCTCCCCTAGGCTAAGGCTAGGGCTCCCCTAGCCTTCAGGCTAGGGCACCCCTAGGCTTTAGGCTCCCCTAGGCTAAGGCTAGGGCACCCCTAGGCTTTAGGCTCCCCTAGGCTAAGGCTAGGGCACCCCTAGGCTTTAGGCTCCCCTAGGCTAAGGCTAGGGCACCCCTAGGCTTTAGGCTCCCCTAGGCTAAGGCTAGGGCACCCCTAAGCTTTAGGCTCCCCTAGGCTAAGGCTAGGGCACCCCTAGGCTTTAGGCTCCCCTAGGCTAAGGCTAGGGCACCCCTAGGCTTTAGGCTCCCCTAGGCTAAGGCTAGGGCACCCCTAGGCTTTAGGCTCCCCTAAGCTAAGGCTAGGGCTCCCCTAGCCTTCAGGCTGGGGCACCCCTAGGCTTTAGGCTCCCCTAGGCTCAGGCTAGGGCTCCCCTAGCCTTCAGGCTAGGGCACCCCTAGGCTTTAGGCTCCCCTAGGCTCAGGCTAGGGCTCCCCTAGCCTTCAGGCTAGGGCACCCCTAGGCTTTAGGCTCCCCTAGGCTCAGGCTAGGGCTCCCCTAGCCTTCAGGCTAGGGCACCCCTAGGCTTTAGGCTCCCCTAGGCTCAGGCTAGGGCTCCCCTAGCCTTCAGGCTAGGGCACCCCTAGGCTTTAGGCTCCCCTAGGCTCAGGCTAGGGCTCCCCTAGCCTTCAGGCTAGGGCACCCCTAGGCTTTAGGCTCCCCTAGGCTCAGGCTAGGGCTCCCCTAGCCTTCAGGCTAGGGCACCCCTAGGCTTTAGGCTCCCCTAGGCTCAGGCTAGGGCTCCCCTAGCCTTCAGGCTAGGGCACCCCTAGGCTTTAGGCTCCCCTAGGCTCAGGCTAGGGCTCCCCTAGCCTTCAGGCTAGGGCACCCCTAGGCTTTAGGCTCCCCTAGGCTCAGGCTAGGGCTCCCCTAGCCTTCAGGCTAGGGCACCCCTAGGCTTTAGGCTCCCCTAGGCTCAGGCTAGGGCTCCCCTAGCCTTCAGGCTAGGGCACCCCTAGGCTTTAGGCTCCCCTAGGCTCAGGCTAGGGCTCCCCTAGCCTTCAGGCTAGGGCACCCCTAGGCTTTAGGCTCCCCTAGGCTCAGGCTAGGGCTCCCCTAGCCTTCAGGCTAGGGCACCCCTAGGCTTTAGGCTCCCCTAGGCTCAGGCTAGGGCTCCCCTAGCCTTCAGGCTAGGGCACCCCTAGGCTTTAGGCTCCCCTAGGCTCAGGCTAGGGCTCCCCTAGCCTTCAGGCTAGGGCACCCCTAGGCTTTAGGCTCCCCTAGGCTCAGGCTAGGGCTCCCCTAGCCTTCCGGCTAGGGCACCCCTAGGCTTTAGGCTCCCCTAGGCTCAGGCTAGGGCTCCCCTAGCCTTCCGGCTAGGGCACCCCTAGGCTTTAGGCTCCCCTAGGCTCAGGCTAGGGCTCCCCTAGCCTTCCGGCTAGGGCACCCCAAGGCTTTAGGCTCCCCTAGGCTCAGGCTAGGGCTCCCCTAGCCTTCCGGCTAGGGCACCCCTAGGCTTTAGGCTCCCCTAGGCTCAGGCTAGGGCTCCCCTAGCCTTCCGGCTAGGGCACCCCTAGGCTTTAGGCTCCCCTAGGCTCAGGCTAGGGCTCCCCTAGCCTTCCGGCTAGGGCACCCCTAGGCTTTAGGCTCCCCTAGGCTCAGGCTAGGGCTCCCCTAGCCTTCCGGCTAGGGCACCCCTAGGCTTTAGGCTCCCCTAGGCTCAGGCTAGGGCTCCCCTAGCCTTCCGGCTAGGGCACCCCTAGGCTTTAGGCTCCCCTAGGCTCAGGCTAGGGCTCCCCTAGCCTTCAGGCTAGGGCACCCCTAGGCTTTAGGCTCCCCTAGGCTCAGGCTAGGGCTCCCCTAGCCTTCAGGCTAGGGCACCCCTAGGCTTTAGGCTCCCCTAGGCTCAGGCTAGGGCTCCCCTAGCCTTCAGGCTAGGGCACCCCTAGGCTTTAGGCTCCCCTAGGCTCAGGCTAGGGCTCCCCTAGCCTTCAGGCTAGGGCACCCCTAGGCTTTAGGCTCCCCTAGGCTCAGGCTAGGGCTCCCCTAGCCTTCAGGCTAGGGCACCCCTAGGCTTTAGGCTCCCCTAGGCTCAGGCTAGGGCTCCCCTAGCCTTCAGGCTAGGGCACCCCTAGGCTTTAGGCTCCCCTAGGCTCAGGCTAGGGCTCCCCTAGCCTTCAGGCTAGGGCACCCCTAGGCTTTAGGCTCCCCTAGGCTCAGGCTAGGGCTCCCCTAGCCTTCAGGCTAGGGCACCCCTAGGCTTTAGGCTCCCCTAGGCTCAGGCTAGGGCTCCCCTAGCCTTCAGGCTAGGGCACCCCTAGGCTTTAGGCTCCCCTAGGCTCAGGCTAGGGCTCCCCTAGCCTTCAGGCTAGGGCACCCCTAGGCTTTAGGCTCCCCTAGGCTCAGGCTAGGGCTCCCCTAGCCTTCAGGCTAGGGCACCCCTAGGCTTTAGGCTCCCCTAGGCTCAGGCTAGGGCTCCCCTAGCCTTCAGGCTAGGGCACCCCTAGGCTTTAGGCTCCCCTAGGCTCAGGCTAGGGCTCCCCTAGCCTTCAGGCTAGGGCACCCCTAGGCTTTAGGCTCCCCTAGGCTCAGGCTAGGGCTCCCCTAGCCTTCAGGCTAGGGCACCCCTAGGCTTTAGGCTCCCCTAGGCTCAGGCTAGGGCTCCCCTAGCCTTCAGGCTAGGGCACCCCTAGGCTTTAGGCTCCCCTAGGCTCAGGCTAGGGCTCCCCTAGCCTTCAGGCTAGGGCACCCCTAGGCTTTAGGCTCCCCTAGGCTCAGGCTAGGGCTCCCCTAGCCTTCAGGCTAGGGCACCCCTAGGCTTTAGGCTCCCCTAGGCTCAGGCTAGGGCTCCCCTAGCCTTCAGGCTAGGGCACCCCTAGGCTTTAGGCTCCCCTAGGCTCAGGCTAGGGCTCCCCTAGCCTTCAGGCTAGGGCACCCCTAGGCTTTAGGCTCCCCTAGGCTCAGGCTAGGGCTCCCCTAGCCTTCAGGCTAGGGCACCCCTAGGCTTTAGGCTCCCCTAGGCTCAGGCTAGGGCTCCCCTAGCCTTCAGGCTAGGGCACCCCTAGGCTTTAGGCTCCCCTAGGCTCAGGCTAGGGCTCCCCTAGCCTTCAGGCTAGGGCACCCCTAGGCTTTAGGCTCCCCTAGGCTCAGGCTAGGGCTCCCCTAGCCTTCAGGCTAGGGCACCCCTAGGCTTTAGGCTCCCCTAGGCTCAGGCTAGGGCTCCCCTAGCCTTCAGGCTAGGGCACCCCTAGGCTTTAGGCTCCCCTAGGCTCAGGCTAGGGCTCCCCTAGCCTTCAGGCTAGGGCACCCCTAGGCTTTAGGCTCCCCTAGGCTCAGGCTAGGGCTCCCCTAGCCTTCAGGCTAGGGCACCCCTAGGCTTTAGGCTCCCCTAGGCTCAGGCTAGGGCTCCCCTAGCCTTCAGGCTAGGGCACCCCTAGGCTTTAGGCTCCCCTAGGCTCAGGCTAGGGCTCCCCTAGCCTTCAGGCTAGGGCACCCCTAGGCTTTAGGCTCCCCTAGGCTCAGGCTAGGGCTCCCCTAGCCTTCAGGCTAGGGCACCCCTAGGCTTTAGGCTCCCCTAGGCTCAGGCTAGGGCTCCCCTAGCCTTCAGGCTAGGGCACCCCTAGGCTTTAGGCTCCCCTAGGCTCAGGCTAGGGCTCCCCTAGCCTTCAGGCTAGGGCACCCCTAGGCTTTAGGCTCCCCTAGGCTCAGGCTAGGGCTCCCCTAGCCTTCAGGCTAGGGCACCCCTAGGCTTTAGGCTCCCCTAGGCTCAGGCTAGGGCTCCCCTAGCCTTCCGGCTAGGGCACCCCTAGGCTTTAGGCTCCCCTAGGCTCAGGCTAGGGCTCCCCTAGCCTTCCGGCTAGGGCACCCCAAGGCTTTAGGCTCCCCTAGGCTCAGGCTAGGGCTCCCCTAGCCTTCCGGCTAGGGCACCCCTAGGCTTTAGGCTCCCCTAGGCTCAGGCTAGGGCTCCCCTAGCCTTCCGGCTAGGGCACCCCTAGGCTTTAGGCTCCCCTAGGCTCAGGCTAGGGCTCCCCTAGCCTTCCGGCTAGGGCACCCCTAGGCTTTAGGCTCCCCTAGGCTCAGGCTAGGGCTCCCCTAGCCTTCCGGCTAGGGCACCCCTAGGCTTTAGGCTCCCCTAGGCTCAGGCTAGGGCTCCCCTAGCCTTCCGGCTAGGGCACCCCTAGGCTTTAGGCTCCCCTAGGCTCAGGCTAGGGCTCCCCTAGCCTTCCGGCTAGGGCACCCCTAGGCTTTAGGCTCCCCTAGGCTCAGGCTAGGGCTCCCCTAGCCTTCAGGCTAGGGCACCCCTAGGCTTTAGGCTCCCCTAGGCTCAGGCTAGGGCTCCCCTAGCCTTCAGGCTAGGGCACCCCTAGGCTTTAGGCTCCCCTAGGCTCAGGCTAGGGCTCCCCTAGCCTTCAGGCTAGGGCACCCCTAGGCTTTAGGCTCCCCTAGGCTCAGGCTAGGGCTCCCCTAGCCTTCAGGCTAGGGCACCCCTAGGCTTTAGGCTCCCCTAGGCTCAGGCTAGGGCTCCCCTAGCCTTCAGGCTAGGGCACCCCTAGGCTTTAGGCTCCCCTAGGCTCAGGCTAGGGCTCCCCTAGCCTTCAGGCTAGGGCACCCCTAGGCTTTAGGCTCCCCTAGGCTCAGGCTAGGGCTCCCCTAGCCTTCAGGCTAGGGCACCCCTAGGCTTTAGGCTCCCCTAGGCTCAGGCTAGGGCTCCCCTAGCCTTCAGGCTAGGGCACCCCTAGGCTTTAGGCTCCCCTAGGCTCAGGCTAGGGCTCCCCTAGCCTTCAGGCTAGGGCACCCCTAGGCTTTAGGCTCCCCTAGGCTCGGGCTAGGGCTCCCCTAGCCTTCAGGCTAGGGCACCCCTAGGCTTTAGGCTCCCCTAGGCTCGGGCTAGGGCTCCCCTAGCCTTCAGGCTAGGGCACCCCTAGGCTTTAGGCTCCCCTAGGCTCGGGCTAGGGCTCCCCTAGCCTTCAGGCTAGGGCACCCCTAGGCTTTAGGCTCCCCTAGGCTCGGGCTAGGGCTCCCCTAGCCTTCAGGCTAGGGCACCCCTAGGCTTTAGGCTCCCCTAGGCTCGGGCTAGGGCTCCCCTAGCCTTCAGGCTAGGGCACCCCTAGGCTTTAGGCTCCCCTAGGCTCAGGCTAGGGCTCCCCTAGCCTTCAGGCTAGGGCACCCCTAGGCTTTAGGCTCCCCTAGGCTCAGGCTAGGGCTCCCCTAGCCTTCAGGCTAGGGCACCCCTAGGCTTTAGGCTCCCCTAGGCTCAGGCTAGGGCTCCCCTAGCCTTCAGGCTAGGGCACCCCTAGGCTTTAGGCTCCCCTAGGCTCAGGCTAGGGCTCCCCTAGCCTTCAGGCTAGGGCACCCCTAGGCTTTAGGCTCCCCTAGGCTCAGGCTAGGGCTCCCCTAGCCTTCAGGCTAGGGCACCCCTAGGCTTTAGGCTCCCCTAGGCTCAGGCTAGGGCTCCCCTAGCCTTCAGGCTAGGGCACCCCTAGGCTTTAGGCTCCCCTAGGCTCAGGCTAGGGCTCCCCTAGCCTTCAGGCTAGGGCACCCCTAGGCTTTAGGCTCCCCTAGGCTCAGGCTAGGGCTCCCCTAGCCTTCAGGCTAGGGCACCCCTAGGCTTTAGGCTCCCCTAGGCTCAGGCTAGGGCTCCCCTAGCCTTCAGGCTAGGGCACCCCTAGGCTTTAGGCTCCCCTAGGCTCAGGCTAGGGCTCCCCTAGCCTTCAGGCTAGGGCACCCCTAGGCTTTAGGCTCCCCTAGGCTCAGGCTAGGGCTCCCGTAGCCTTCAGGCTAGGGCACCCCTAGGCTTTAGGCTCCCCTAGGCTCAGGCTAGGGCTCCCCTAGCCTTCAGGCTAGGGCACCCCTAGGCTTTAGGCTCCCCTAGGCTCAGGCTAGGGCTCCCCTAGCCTTCAGGCTAGGGCACCCCTAGGCTTTAGGCTCCCCTAGGCTCAGGCTAGGGCTCCCCTAGCCTTCAGGCTAGGGCACCCCTAGGCTTTAGGCTCCCCTAGGCTCAGGCTAGGGCTCCCCTAGCCTTCAGGCTAGGGCACCCCTAGGCTTTAGGCTCCCCTAGGCTCAGGCTAGGGCTCCCCTAGCCTTCAGGCTAGGGCACCCCTAGGCTTTAGGCTCCCCTAGGCTCAGGCTAGGGCTCCCCTAGCCTTCAGGCTAGGGCACCCCTAGGCTTTAGGCTCCCCTAGGCTCAGGCTAGGGCTCCCCTAGCCTTCAGGCTAGGGCACCCCTAGGCTTTAGGCTCCCCTAGGCTCAGGCTAGGGCTCCCCTAGCCTTCAGGCTAGGGCACCCCTAGGCTTTAGGCTCCCCTAGGCTCAGGCTAGGGCTCCCCTAGCCTTCAGGCTAGGGCACCCCTAGGCTTTAGGCTCCCCTAGGCTCAGGCTAGGGCTCCCCTAGCCTTCAGGCTAGGGCACCCCTAGGCTTTAGGCTCCCCTAGGCTCAGGCTAGGGCTCCCCTAGCCTTCAGGCTAGGGCACCCCTAGGCTTTAGGCTCCCCTAGGCTCAGGCTAGGGCTCCCCTAGCCTTCAGGCTAGGGCACCCCTAGGCTTTAGGCTCCCCTAGGCTCAGGCTAGGGCTCCCCTAGCCTTCAGGCTAGGGCACCCCTAGGCTTTAGGCTCCCCTAGGCTCAGGCTAGGGCTCCCCTAGCCTTCAGGCTAGGGCACCCCTAGGCTTTAGGCTCCCCTAGGCTCAGGCTAGGGCTCCCCTAGCCTTCAGGCTAGGGCACCCCTAGGCTTTAGGCTCCCCTAGGCTCAGGCTAGGGCTCCCCTAGCCTTCAGGCTAGGGCACCCCTAGGCTTTAGGCTCCCCTAGGCTCAGGCTAGGGCTCCCCTAGCCTTCAGGCTAGGGCACCCCTAGGCTTTAGGCTCCCCTAGGCTCAGGCTAGGGCTCCCCTAGCCTTCAGGCTAGGGCACCCCTAGGCTTTAGGCTCCCCTAGGCTCAGGCTAGGGCTCCCCTAGCCTTCAGGCTAGGGCACCCCTAGGCTTTAGGCTCCCCTAGGCTCAGGCTAGGGCTCCCCTAGCCTTCAGGCTAGGGCACCCCTAGGCTTTAGGCTCCCCTAGGCTCAGGCTAGGGCTCCCCTAGCCTTCAGGCTAGGGCACCCCTAGGCTTTAGGCTCCCCTAGGCTCAGGCTAGGGCTCCCCTAGCCTTCAGGCTAGGGCACCCCTAGGCTTTAGGCTCCCCTAGCCTTCAGGCTAGGGCACCCCTAGGCTTTAGGCTCCCCTAGGCTCAGGCTAGGGCACCCCTAGGCTTTAGGCTCCCCTAGGCTCAGGCTAGGGCTCCCCTAGCCTTCAGGCTAGGGCACCCCTAGGCTTTAGGCTCCCCTAGGCTCAGGCTAGGGCTCCCCTAGCCTTCAGGGTAGGGCACCCCTAGGCTTTAGGCTCCCCTAGGCTCAGGCTAGGGCTCCCCTAGCCTTCAGGCTAGGGCACCCCTAGGCTTTAGGCTCCCCTAGGCTCAGGCTAGGGCTCCCCTAGCCTTCAGGCTAGGGCACCCCTAGGCTTTAGGCTCCCCTAGGCTCAGGCTAGGGCTCCCCTAGCCTTCAGGCTAGGGCACCCCTAGGCTTTAGGCTCCCCTAGGCTCAGGCTAGGGCTCCCCTAGCCTTCAGGCTAGGGCACCCCTAGGCTTTAGGCTCCCCTAGGCTCAGGCTAGGGCTCCCCTAGCCTTCAGGCTAGGGCACCCCTAGGCTTTAGGCTCCCCTAGGCTCAGGCTAGGGCTCCCCTAGCCTTCAGGCTAGGGCACCCCTAGGCTTTAGGCTCCCTTAGGCTCAGGCTAGGGCTCCCCTAGCCTTCAGGCTAGGGCACCCCTAGGCTTTAGGCTCCCCTAGGCTCAGGCTAGGGCTCCCCTAGCCTTCAGGCTAGGGCACCCCTAGGCTTTAGGCTCCCCTAGGCTCAGGCTAGGGCTCCCCTAGCCTTCAGGCTAGGCCACCCCTAGGCTTTAGGCTCCCCTAGGCTCAGGCTAGGGCTCCCCTAGCCTTCAGGCTAGGCCACCCCTAGGCTTTAGGCTAGGGCTCCCCTAGGCTCAGGCTAGGGCTCCCCTAGCCTTCAGGGCTAGGCCACCCCTAGGCTTTAGGCTAGGGCTCCCCTAGGCTCAGGCTAGGGCTCCCCTAGCCTTCAGGCTAGGCCACCCCTAGGCTTTAGGCTAGGGCTCCCCTAGGCTCAGGCTAGGGCTCCCCTAGCCTTCAGGCTAGGCCACCCCTAGGCTTTAGGCTAGGGCTCCCCTAGGCTCAGGCTAGGGCTCCCCTAGCCTTCAGGCTAGGCCACCCCTAGGCTTTAGGCTAGGGCTCCCCTAGGCTCAGGCTAGGGCTCCCCTAGCCTTCAGGCTAGGCCACCCCTAGGCTTTAGGCTAGGGCTCCCCTAGGCTCAGGCTAGGGCTCCCCTAGCCTTCAGGCTAGGCCACCCCTAGGCTTTAGGCTAGGGCTCCCCTAGGCTCAGGCTAGGGCTCCCCTAGCCTTCAGGCTAGGCCACCCCTAGGCTTTAGGCTAGGGCTCCCCTAGGCTCAGGCTAGGGCTCCCCTAGCCTTCAGGCTAGGCCACCCCTAGGCTTTAGGCTAGGGCTCCCCTAGGCTCAGGCTAGGGCTCCCCTAGCCTTCAGGCTAGGCCACCCCTAGGCTTTAGGCTAGGGCTCCCCTAGGCTCAGGCTAGGGCTCCCCTAGCCTTCAGGCTAGGCCACCCCTAGGCTTTAGGCTAGGGCTCCCCTAGGCTCAGGCTAGGGCTCCCCTAGCCTTCAGGCTAGGCCACCCCTAGGCTTTAGGCTAGGGCTCCCCTAGGCTCAGGCTAGGGCTCCCCTAGCCTTCAGGCTAGGCCACCCCTAGGCTTTAGGCTAGGGCTCCCCTAGGCTCAGGCTAGGGCTCCCCTAGCCTTCAGGCTAGGCCACCCCTAGGCTTTAGGCTAGGGCTCCCCTAGGCTCAGGCTAGGGCTCCCCTAGCCTTCAGGCTAGGCCACCCCTAGGCTTTAGGCTAGGGCTCCCCTAGGCTCAGGCTAGGGCTCCCCTAGCCTTCAGGCTAGGCCACCCCTAGGCTTTAGGCTAGGGCTCCCCTAGGCTCAGGCTAGGGCTCCCCTAGCCTTCAGGCTAGGCCACCCCTAGGCTTTAGGCTAGGGCTCCCCTAGGCTCAGGCTAGGGCTCCCCTAGCCTTCAGGCTAGGCCACCCCTAGGCTTTAGGCTAGGGCTCCCCTAGGCTCAGGCTAGGGCTCCCCTAGCCTTCAGGCTAGGCCACCCCTAGGCTTTAGGCTAGGGCTCCCCTAGGCTCAGGCTAGGGCTCCCCTAGCCTTCAGGCTAGGCCACCCCTAGGCTTTAGGCTAGGGCTCCCCTAGGCTCAGGCTAGGGCTCCCCTAGCCTTCAGGCTAGGCCACCCCTAGGCTTTAGGCTAGGGCTCCCCTAGGCTCAGGCTAGGGCTCCCCTAGCCTTCAGGCTAGGCCACCCCTAGGCTTTAGGCTAGGGCTCCCCTAGGCTCAGGCTAGGGCTCCCCTAGCCTTCAGGCTAGGCCACCCCTAGGCTTTAGGCTAGGGCTCCCCTAGGCTCAGGCTAGGGCTCCCCTAGCCTTCAGGCTAGGCCACCCCTAGGCTTTAGGCTAGGGCTCCCCTAGGCTCAGGCTAGGGCTCCCCTAGCCTTCAGGCTAGGCCACCCCTAGGCTTTAGGCTAGGGCTCCCCTAGGCTCAGGCTAGGGCTCCCCTAGCCTTCAGGCTAGGCCACCCCTAGGCTTTAGGCTAGGGCTCCCCTAGGCTCAGGCTAGGGCTCCCCTAGCCTTCAGGCTAGGCCACCCCTAGGCTTTAGGCTAGGGCTCCCCTAGGCTCAGGCTAGGGCTCCCCTAGCCTTCAGGCTAGGCCACCCCTAGGCTTTAGGCTAGGGCTCCCCTAGGCTCAGGCTAGGGCTCCCCTAGCCTTCAGGCTAGGCCACCCCTAGGCTTTAGGCTAGGGCTCCCCTAGGCTCAGGCTAGGGCTCCCCTAGCCTTCAGGCTAGGCCACCCCTAGGCTTTAGGCTAGGGCTCCCCTAGGCTCAGGCTAGGGCTCCCCTAGCCTTCAGGCTAGGCCACCCCTAGGCTTTAGGCTAGGGCTCCCCTAGGCTCAGGCTAGGGCTCCCCTAGCCTTCAGGCTAGGCCACCCCTAGGCTTTAGGCTAGGGCTCCCCTAGGCTCAGGCTAGGGCTCCCCTAGCCTTCAGGCTAGGCCACCCCTAGGCTTTAGGCTAGGGCTCCCCTAGGCTCAGGCTAGGGCTCCCCTAGCCTTCAGGCTAGGCCACCCCTAGGCTTTAGGCTAGGGCTCCCCTAGGCTCAGGCTAGGGCTCCCCTAGCCTTCAGGCTAGGCCACCCCTAGGCTTTAGGCTAGGGCTCCCCTAGGCTCAGGCTAGGGCTCCCCTAGCCTTCAGGCTAGGCCACCCCTAGGCTTTAGGCTAGGGCTCCCCTAGGCTCAGGCTAGGGCTCCCCTAGCCTTCAGGCTAGGCCACCCCTAGGCTTTAGGCTAGGGCTCCCCTAGGCTCAGGCTAGGGCTCCCCTAGCCTTCAGGCTAGGCCACCCCTAGGCTTTAGGCTAGGGCTCCCCTAGGCTCAGGCTAGGGCTCCCCTAGCCTTCAGGCTAGGCCACCCCTAGGCTTTAGGCTAGGGCTCCCCTAGGCTCAGGCTAGGGCTCCCCTAGCCTTCAGGCTAGGCCACCCCTAGGCTTTAGGCTAGGGCTCCCCTAGGCTCAGGCTAGGGCTCCCCTAGCCTTCAGGCTAGGCCACCCCTAGGCTTTAGGCTAGGGCTCCCCTAGCCTTCAGGCTAGGGCACCCCTAGGCTTTAGGCTAGGGCTCCCCTAGGCTCAGGCTAGGGCTCCCCTAGCCTTCAGGCTAGGGCACCCCTAGGCTTTAGGCTAGGGCTCCCCTAGGCTCAGGCTAGGGCTCCCCTAGCCTTCAGGCTAGGGCACCCCTAGGCTTTAGGCTAGGGCTCCCCTAGGCTCAGGCTAGGGCTCCCCTAGCCTTCAGGCTAGGGCACCCCTAGGCTTTAGGCTAGGGCTCCCCTAGGCTCAGGCTAGGGCTCCCCTGGCCTTCAGGCTAGGGCACCCCTAGGCTTTAGGCTAGGGCTCCCCTAGGCTCAGGCTAGGGCTCCCCTAGCCTTCAGGCTAGGGCACCCCTAGGCTTTAGGCTAGGGCTCCCCTAGGCTCAGGCTAGGGCTCCCCTAGCCTTCAGGCTAGGGCACCCCTAGGCTTTAGGCTAGGGCTCCCCTAGGCTCAGGCTAGGGCTCCCCTAGCCTTCAGGCTAGGGCACCCCTAGGCTTTAGGCTAGGGCTCCCCTAGGCTCAGGCTAGGGCTCCCCTAGCCTTCAGGCTAGGGCTCCCCTAGGCTTTAGGCTCCCCTAGGCTCAGGCTAGGTCTCCCCTAGGCTCAGGCTAGGGCTCCCCTATCCTTCAGGCTAGGGCTCCCCTAGGCTTTAGGCTCCCCTAGGCTCAGGCTAGGGCTCCCCTAGGCTCAGGCTAGGGCTCCCCTATCCTTCAGGCTAGGGCACCCCTAGGCTTTAGGCTCCCCTAGGCTCAGGCTAGGGCTCCCCTAGCCTTCAGGCTAGGGCACCCCTAGGCTTTAGGCTCCCCTAGGCTCAGGCTAGGGCTCCCCTAGCCTTCAGGCTAGGGCACCCCTAGGCTTTAGGCTCCCCTAGGCTCAGGCTAGGGCTCCCCTAGCCTTCAGGCTAGGGCACCCCTAGGCTTTAGGCTCCCCTAGGCTCAGGCTAGGGCTCCCCTAGCCTTCAGGCTAGGGCACCCCTAGGCTTTAGGCTCCCCTAGGCTCAGGCTAGGGCTCCCCTAGCCTTCAGGCTAGGCCACCCCTAGGTTTTAGGCTAGGGCTCCCCTAGGCTCAGGCTAGGGCTCCCCTAGCCTTCAGGCTAGGCCAACCCTAGGCTTTAGGCTAGGGCTCCCCTAGGCTCAGGCTAGGGCTCCCCTAGCCTTCAGGCTAGGCCACCCCTAGGCTTTAGGCTAGGGCTCCCCTAGGCTCAGGCTAGGGCTCCCCTAGCCTTCAGGCTAGGCCACCCCTAGGCTTTAGGCTAGGGCTCCCCTAGGCTCAGGCTAGGGCTCCCCTAGCCTTCAGGCTAGGCCACCCCTAGGCTTTAGGCTAGGGCTCCCCTAGGCTCAGGCTAGGGCTCCCCTAGCCTTCAGGCTAGGCCACCCCTAGGCTTTAGGCTAGGGCTCCCCTAGGCTCAGGCTAGGGCTCCCCTAGCCTTCAGGCTAGGGCACCCCTAGGCTTTAGGCTAGGGCTCCCCTAGGCTCAGGCTAGGGCTCCCCTAGCCTTCAGGCTAGGGCACCCCTAGGGTTTAGGCTAGGGCTCCCCTAGGCTCAGGCTAGGGCTCCCCTAGCCTTCAGGCTAGGGCACCCCTAGGCTTTAGGCTAGGGCTCCCCTAGGCTCAGGCTAGGGCTCCCCTAGCCTTCAGGCTAGGCCACCCCTAGGCTTTAGGCTAGGGCTCCCCTAGGCTCAGGCTAGGGCTCCCCTAGCCTTCAGGCTAGGCCACCCCTAGGCTTTAGGCTAGGGCTCCCCTAGGCTCAGGCTAGGGCTCCCCTAGCCTTCAGGCTAGGCCACCCCTAGGCTTTAGGCTAGGGCTCCCCTAGGCTCAGGCTAGGGCTCCCCTAGCCTTCAGGCTAGGGCACCCCTAGGCTTTAGGCTAGGGCTCCCCTAGGCTCAGGCTAGGGCTCCCCTAGCCTTCAGGCTAGGGCACCCCTAGGCTTTAGGCTAGGGCTCCCCTAGGCTCAGGCTAGGGCTCCCCTAGCCTTCAGCCTAGGGCACCCCTAGGCTTTAGGCTAGGGCTCCCCTAGGCTCAGGCTAGGGCTCCCCTAGCCTTCAGGCTAGGGCACCCCTAGGCTTTAGGCTAGGGCTCCCCTAGGCTCAGGCTAGGGCTCCCCTAGCCTTCAGGCTAGGGCACCCCTAGGCTTTAGGCTAGGGCTCCCCTAGGCTCAGGCTAGGGCTCCCCTAGCCTTCAGGCTAGGGCACCCCTAGGCTTTAGGCTAGGGCTCCCCTAGGCTCAGGCTAGGGCTCCCCTAGCCTTCAGGCTAGGGCACCCCTAGGCTTTAGGCTAGGGCTCCCCTAGGCTCAGGCTAGGGCTCCCCTAGCCTTCAGGCTAGGGCACCCCTAGGCTTTAGGCTAGGGCTCCCCTAGGCTCAGGCTAGGGCTCCCCTAGCCTTCAGGCTAGGGCACCCCTAGGCTTTAGGCTAGGGCTCCCCTAGGCTCAGGCTAGGGCTCCCCTAGCCTTCAGGCTAGGGCTCCCCTAGGCTTTAGGCTCCCCTAGGCTCAGGCTAGGGCTCCCCTAGGCTCAGGCTAGGGCTCCCCTATCCTTCAGGCTAGGGCACCCCTAGGCTTTAGGCTCCCCTAGGCTCAGGCTAGGGCTCCCCTAGCCTTCAGGCTAGGGCACCCCTAGGCTTTAGGCTCCCCTAGGCTCAGGCTAGGGCTCCCCTAGCCTTCAGGCTAGGGCACCCCTAGGCTTTAGGCTCCCCTAGGCTCAGGCTAGGGCTCCCCTAGCCTTCAGGCTAGGGCACCCCTAGGCTTTAGGCTCCCCTAGGCTCAGGCTAGGGCTCCCCTAGCCTTCAGGCTAGGGCACCCCTAGGCTTTAGGCTCCCCTAGGCTCAGGCTAGGGCTCCCCTAGCCTTCAGGCTAGGGCACCCCTAGGCTTTAGGCTCCCCTAGGCTCAGGCTAGGGCTCCCCTAGCCTTCAGGCTAGGGCACCCCTAGGCTTTAGGCTCCCCTAGGCTCAGGCTAGGGCTCCCCTAGCCTTCAGGCTAGGGCACCCCTAGGCTTTAGGCTCCCCTAGGCTCAGGCTAGGGCTCCCCTAGCCTTCAGGCTAGGGCACCCCTAGGCTTTAGGCTCCCCTAGGCTCAGGCTAGGGCTCCCCTAGCCTTCAGGCTAGGGCACCCCTAGGCTTTAGGCTCCCCTAGGCTCAGGCTAGGGCTCCCCTAGCCTTCAGGCTAGGGCACCCCTAGGCTTTAGGCTCCCCTAGGCTCAGGCTAGGGCTCCCCTAGCCTTCAGGCTAGGCCACCCCTTGGCTTTAGGCTAGGGCTCCCCTAGGCTCAGGCTAGGGCTCCCCTAGCCTTCAGGCTAGGCCACCCCTAGGCTTTAGGCTAGGGCTCCCCTAGGCTCAGGCTAGGGCTCCCCTAGCCTTCAGGCTAGGCCACCCCTAGGCTTTAGGCTAGGGCTCCCCTAGGCTCAGGCTAGGGCTCCCCCAGCCTTCAGGCTAGGCCACCCCTAGGCTTTAGGCTAGGGCTCCCCTAGGCTCAGGCTAGGGCTCCCCTAGCCTTCAGGCTAGGGCACCCCTAGGCTTTAGGCTAGGGCTCCCCTAGGCTCAGGCTAGGGCTCCCCTAGCCTTCAGGCTAGGGCACCCCTAGGGTTTAGGCTAGGGCTCCCCTAGGCTCAGGCTAGGGCTCCCCTAGCCTTCAGGCTAGGGCACCCCTAGGCTTTAGGCTAGGGCTCCCCTAGGCTCAGGCTAGGGCTCCCCTAGCCTTCAGGCTAGGCCACCCCTAGGCTTTAGGCTAGGGCTCCCCTAGGCTCAGGCTAGGGCTCCCCTAGCCTTCAGGCTAGGCCACCCCTAGGCTTTAGGCTAGGGCTCCCCTAGGCTCAGGCTAGGGCTCCCCTAGCCTTCAGGCTAGGCCACCCCTAGGCTTTAGGCTAGGGCTCCCCTAGGCTCAGGCTAGGGCTCCCCTAGCCTTCAGGCTAGGGCACCCCTAGGCTTTAGGCTAGGGCTCCCCTAGGCTCAGGCTAGGGCTCCCCTAGCCTTCAGGCTAGGGCACCCCTAGGCTTTAGGCTAGGGCTCCCCTAGGCTCAGGCTAGGGCTCCCCTAGCCTTCAGCCTAGGGCACCCCTAGGCTTTAGGCTAGGGCTCCCCTAGGCTCAGGCTAGGGCTCCCCTAGCCTTCAGGCTAGGGCACCCCTAGGCTTTAGGCTAGGGCTCCCCTAGGCTCAGGCTAGGGCTCCCCTAGCCTTCAGGCTAGGGCACCCCTAGGCTTTAGGCTAGGGCTCCCCTAGGCTCAGGCTAGGGCTCCCCTAGCCTTCAGGCTAGGGCACCCCTAGGCTTTAGGCTAGGGCTCCCCTAGGCTCAGGCTAGGGCTCCCCTAGCCTTCAGGCTAGGGCACCCCTAGGCTTTAGGCTAGGGCTCCCCTAGGCTCAGGCTAGGGCTCCCCTAGCCTTCAGGCTAGGGCACCCCTAGGCTTTAGGCTAGGGCTCCCCTAGGCTCAGGCTAGGGCTCCCCTAGCCTTCAGGCTAGGGCACCCCTAGGCTTTAGGCTAGGGCTCCCCTAGGCTCAGGCTAGGGCTCCCCTAGCCTTCAGGCTAGGGCTCCCCTAGGCTTTAGGCTCCCCTAGGCTCAGGCTAGGGCTCCCCTAGGCTCAGGCTAGGGCTCCCCTATCCTTCAGGCTAGGGCACCCCTAGGCTTTAGGCTCCCCTAGGCTCAGGCTAGGGCTCCCCTAGCCTTCAGGCTAGGGCACCCCTAGGCTTTAGGCTCCCCTAGGCTCAGGCTAGGGCTCCCCTAGCCTTCAGGCTAGGGCACCCCTAGGCTTTAGGCTCCCCTAGGCTCAGGCTAGGGCTCCCCTAGCCTTCAGGCTAGGGCACCCCTAGGCTTTAGGCTCCCCTAGGCTCAGGCTAGGGCTCCCCTAGCCTTCAGGCTAGGGCACCCCTAGGCTTTAGGCTCCCCTAGGCTCAGGCTAGGGCTCCCCTAGCCTTCAGGCTAGGGCACCCCTAGGCTTTAGGCTCCCCTAGGCTCAGGCTAGGGCTCCCCTAGCCTTCAGGCTAGGGCACCCCTAGGCTTTAGGCTCCCCTAGGCTCAGGCTAGGGCTCCCCTAGCCTTCAGGCTAGGGCACCCCTAGGCTTTAGGCTCCCCTAGGCTCAGGCTAGGGCTCCCCTAGCCTTCAGGCTAGGGCACCCCTAGGCTTTAGGCTCCCCTAGGCTCAGGCTAGGGCTCCCCTAGCCTTCAGGCTAGGGCACCCCTAGGCTTTAGGCTCCCCTAGGCTCAGGCTAGGGCTCCCCTAGCCTTCAGGCTAGGGCACCCCTAGGCTTTAGGCTCCCCTAGGCTCAGGCTAGGGCTCCCCTAGCCTTCAGGCTAGGGCACCCCTAGGCTTTAGGCTCCCCTAGGCTCAGGCTAGGGCTCCCCTAGCCTTCAGGCTAGGGCACCCCTAGGCTTTAGGCTCCCCTAGGCTCAGGCTAGGGCTCCCCTAGCCTTCAGGCTAGGGCACCCCTAGGCTTTAGGCTCCCCTAGGCTCAGGCTAGGGCTCCCCTAGCCTTCAGGCTAGGGCACCCCTAGGCTTTAGGCTCCCCTAGGCTCAGGCTAGGGCTCCCCTAGCCTTCAGGCTAGGGCACCCCTAGGCTTTAGGCTCCCCTAGGCTCAGGCTAGGGCTCCCCTAGCCTTCAGGCTAGGGCACCCCTAGGCTTTAGGCTCCCCTAGGCTCAGGCTAGGGCTCCCCTAGCCTTCAGGCTAGGGCACCCCTAGGCTTTAGGCTCCCCTAGGCTCAGGCTAGGGCTCCCCTAGCCTTCAGGCTAGGGCACCCCTAGGCTTTAGGCTCCCCTAGGCTCAGGCTAGGGCTCCCCTAGCCTTCAGGCTAGGGCACCCCTAGGCTTTAGGCTCCCCTAGGCTCAGGCTAGGGCTCCCCTAGCCTTCAGGCTAGGGCACCCCTAGGCTTTAGGCTCCCCTAGGCTCAGGCTAGGGCTCCCCTAGCCTTCAGGCTAGGGCACCCCTAGGCTTTAGGCTCCCCTAGGCTCAGGCTAGGGCTCCCCTAGCCTTCAGGCTAGGGCACCCCTAGGCTTTAGGCTCCCCTAGGCTCAGGCTAGGGCTCCCCTAGCCTTCAGGCTAGGGCACCCCTAGGCTTTAGGCTCCCCTAGGCTCAGGCTAGGGCTCCCCTAGCCTTCAGGCTAGGGCACCCCTAGGCTTTAGGCTCCCCTAGGCTCAGGCTAGGGCTCCCCTAGCCTTCAGGCTAGGGCACCCCTAGGCTTTAGGCTCCCCTAGGCTCAGGCTAGGGCTCCCCTAGCCTTCAGGCTAGGGCACCCCTAGGCTTTAGGCTCCCCTAGGCTCAGGCTAGGGCTCCCCTAGCCTTCAGGCTAGGGCACCCCTAGGCTTTAGGCTCCCCTAGGCTCAGGCTAGGGCTCCCCTAGCCTTCAGGCTAGGGCACCCCTAGGCTTTAGGCTCCCCTAGGCTCAGGCTAGGGCTCCCCTAGCCTTCAGGCTAGGGCACCCCTAGGCTTTAGGCTCCCCTAGGCTCAGGCTAGGGCTCCCCTAGCCTTCAGGCTAGGGCACCCCTAGGCTTTAGGCTCCCCTAGGCTCAGGCTAGGGCTCCCCTAGCCTTCAGGGTAGGGCACCCCTAGGCTTTAGGCTCCCCTAGGCTCAGGCTAGGGCTCCCCTAGCCTTCAGGCTAGGGCACCCCTAGGCTTTAGGCTCCCCTAGGCTCAGGCTAGGGCTCCCCTAGCCTTCAGGCTAGGGCACCCCTAGGCTTTAGGCTCCCCTAGGCTCAGGCTAGGGCTCCCCTAGCCTTCAGGCTAGGGCACCCCTAGGCTTTAGGCTCCCCTAGGCTCAGGCTAGGGCTCCCCTAGCCTTCAGGCTAGGGCACCCCTAGGCTTTAGGCTCCCCTAGGCTCAGGCTAGGGCTCCCCTAGCCTTCAGGCTAGGGCACCCCTAGGCTTTAGGCTCCCCTAGGCTCAGGCTAGGTCTCCCCTAGCCTTCAGGCTAGGGCACCCCTAGGCTTTAGGCTCCCCTAGGCTCAGGCTAGGGCTCCCCTAGCCTTCAGGCTAGGGCACCCCTAGGCTTTAGGCTCCCCTAGGCTCAGGCTAGGGCTCCCCTAGCCTTCAGGCTAGGGCACCCCTAGGCTTTAGGCTCCCCTAGGCTCAGGCTAGGGCTCCCCTAGCCTTCAGGCTAGGGCACCCCTAGGCTTTAGGCTCCCCTAGGCTCAGGCTAGGGCTCCCCTAGCCTTCAGGCTAGGGCACCCCTAGGCTTTAGGCTCCCCTAGGCTCAGGCTAGGGCTCCCCTAGCCTTCAGGCTAGGGCACCCCTAGGCTTTAGGCTCCCCTAGGCTCAGGCTAGGGCTCCCCTAGCCTTCAGGCTAGGGCACCCCTAGGCTTTAGGCTCCCCTAGGCTCAGGCTAGGGCTCCCCTAGCCTTCAGGCTAGGGCACCCCTAGGCTTTAGGCTCCCCTAGGCTCAGGCTAGGGCTCCCCTAGCCTTCAGGCTAGGGCACCCCTAGGCTTTAGGCTCCCCTAGGCTCAGGCTAGGGCTCCCCTAGCCTTCAGGCTAGGGCACCCCTAGGCTTTAGGCTCCCCTAGGCTCAGGCTAGGGCTCCCCTAGCCTTCAGGCTAGGGCACCCCTAGGCTTTAGGCTCCCCTAGGCTCAGGCTAGGGCTCCCCTAGCCTTCAGGCTAGGGCACCCCTAGGCTTTAGGCTCCCCTAGGCTCAGGCTAGGGCTCCCCTAGCCTTCAGGCTAGGGCACCCCTAGGCTTTAGGCTCCCCTAGGCTCAGGCTAGGGCTCCCCTAGCCTTCAGGCTAGGGCACCCCTAGGCTTTAGGCTCCCCTAGGCTCAGGCTAGGGCTCCCCTAGCCTTCAGGCTAGGGCACCCCTAGGCTTTAGGCTCCCCTAGGCTCAGGCTAGGGCTCCCCTAGCCTTCAGGCTAGGGCACCCCTAGGCTTTAGGCTCCCCTAGGCTCAGGCTAGGGCTCCCCTAGCCTTCAGGCTAGGGCACCCCTAGGCTTTAGGCTCCCCTAGGCTCAGGCTAGGGCTCCCCTAGCCTTCAGGCTAGGGCACCCCTAGGCTTTAGGCTCCCCTAGGCTCAGGCTAGGGCTCCCCTAGCCTTCAGGCTAGGGCACCCCTAGGCTTTAGGCTCCCCTAGGCTCAGGCTAGGGCTCCCCTAGCCTTCAGGCTAGGGCACCCCTAGGCTTTAGGCTCCCCTAGGCTCAGGCTAGGGCTCCCCTAGCCTTCAGGCTAGGGCACCCCTAGGCTTTAGGCTCCCCTAGGCTCAGGCTAGGGCTCCCCTAGCCTTCAGGCTAGGGCACCCCTAGGCTTTAGGCTCCCCTAGGCTCAGGCTAGGGCTCCCCTAGCCTTCAGGCTAGGGCACCCCTAGGCTTTAGGCTCCCCTAGGCTCAGGCTAGGGCTCCCCTAGCCTTCAGGCTAGGGCACCCCTAGGCTTTAGGCTCCCCTAGGCTCAGGCTAGGGCTCCCCTAGCCTTCAGGCTAGGGCACCCCTAGGCTTTAGGCTCCCCTAGGCTCAGGCTAGGGCTCCCCTAGCCTTCAGGCTAGGGCACCCCTAGGCTTTAGGCTCCCCTAGGCTCAGGCTAGGGCTCCCCTAGCCTTCAGGCTAGGGCACCCCTAGGCTTTAGGCTCCCCTAGGCTCAGGCTAGGGCTCCCCTAGCCTTCAGGCTAGGGCACCCCTAGGCTTTAGGCTCCCCTAGGCTCAGGCTAGGGCTCCCCTAGCCTTCAGGCTAGGGCACCCCTAGGCTTTAGGCTCCCCTAGGCTCAGGCTAGGGCTCCCCTAGCCTTCAGGCTAGGGCACCCCTAGGCTTTAGGCTCCCCTAGGCTCAGGCTAGGGCTCCCCTAGCCTTCAGGCTAGGGCACCCCTAGGCTTTAGGCTCCCCTAGGCTCAGGCTAGGGCACCCCTAGGCTTTAGGCTCCCCTAGGCTCAGGCTAGGCTCCCCTAGCCTTCAGGCTAGGGCACCCCTAGGCTTTAGGCTCCCCTAGGCTCAGGCTAGGGCTCCCCTAGCCTTCAGGCTAGGGCACCCCTAGGCTTTAGGCTCCCCTAGGCTCAGGCTAGGGCTCCCCTAGCCTTCAGGCTAGGGCACCCCTAGGCTTTAGGCTCCCCTAGGCTCAGGCTAGGGCTCCCCTAGCCTTCAGGCTAGGGCACCCCTAGGCTTTAGGCTCCCCTAGGCTCAGGCTAGGGCTCCCCTAGCCTTCAGGCTAGGGCACCCCTAGGCTTTAGGCTCCCCTAGGCTCAGGCTAGGGCTCCCCTAGCCTTCAGGCTAGGGCACCCCTAGGCTTTAGGCTCCCCTAGGCTCAGGCTAGGGCTCCCCTAGCCTTCAGGCTAGGGCACCCCTAGGCTTTAGGCTCCCCTAGGCTCAGGCTAGGGCTCCCCTAGCCTTCAGGCTAGGGCACCCCTAGGCTTTAGGCTCCCCTAGGCTCAGGCTAGGGCTCCCCTAGCCTTCAGGCTAGGGCACCCCTAGGCTTTAGGCTCCCCTAGGCTCAGGCTAGGGCTCCCCTAGCCTTCAGGCTAGGCCACCCCTAGGCTTTAGGCTCCCCTAGGCACAGGCTAGGGCTCCCCTAGCCTTCAGGCTAGGCCACCCCTAGGCTTTAGGCTAGGGCTCCCCTAGGCTCAGGCTAGGGCTCCCCTAGCCTTCAGGCTAGGCCACCCCTAGGCTTTAGGCTAGGGCTCCCCTAGGCTCAGGCTAGGGCTCCCCTAGCCTTCAGGCTAGGCCACCCCTAGGCTTTAGGCTAGGGCTCCCCTAGGCTCAGGCTAGGGCTCCCCTAGCCTTCAGGCTAGGCCACCCCTAGGCTTTAGGCTAGGGCTCCCCTAGGCTCAGGCTAGGGCTCCCCTAGCCTTCAGGCTAGGGCACCCCTAGGCTTTAGGCTAGGGCTCCCCTAGGCTCAGGCTAGGGCTCCCCTAGCCTTCAGGCTAGGCCACCCCTAGGCTTTAGGCTAGGGCTCCCCTAGGCTCAGGCTAGGGCTCCCCTAGCCTTCAGGCTAGGCCACCCCTAGGCTTTAGGCTAGGGCTCCCCTAGGCTCAGGCTAGGGCTCCCCTAGCCTTCAGGCTAGGCCACCCCTAGGCTTTAGGCTAGGGCTCCCCTAGGCTCAGGCTAGGGCTCCCCTAGCCTTCAGGCTAGGCCACCCCTAGGCTTTAGGCTAGGGCTCCCCTAGGCTCAGGCTAGGGCTCCCCTAGCCTTCAGGCTAGGCCACCCCTAGGCTTTAGGCTAGGGCTCCCCTAGGCTCAGGCTAGGGCTCCCCTAGCCTTCAGGCTAGGCCACCCCTAGGCTTTAGGCTAGGGCTCCCCTAGGCTCAGGCTAGGGCTCCCCTAGCCTTCAGGCTAGGCCACCCCTAGGCTTTAGGCTAGGGCTCCCCTAGGCTCAGGCTAGGGCTCCCCTAGCCTTCAGGCTAGGCCACCCCTAGGCTTTAGGCTAGGGCTCCCCTAGGCTCAGGCTAGGGCTCCCCTAGCCTTCAGGCTAGGCCACCCCTAGGCTTTAGGCTAGGGCTCCCCTAGGCTCAGGCTAGGGCTCCCCTAGCCTTCAGGCTAGGCCACCCCTAGGCTTTAGGCTAGGGCTCCCCTAGGCTCAGGCTAGGGCTCCCCTAGCCTTCAGGCTAGGCCACCCCTAGGCTTTAGGCTAGGGCTCCCCTAGGCTCAGGCTAGGGCTCCCCTAGCCTTCAGGCTAGGCCACCCCTAGGCTTTAGGCTAGGGCTCCCCTAGGCTCAGGCTAGGGCTCCCCTAGCCTTCAGGCTAGGCCACCCCTAGGCTTTAGGCTAGGGCTCCCCTAGGCTCAGGCTAGGGCTCCCCTAGCCTTCAGGCTAGGCCACCGGGCACCCCTAGGCTTTAGGCTCGGGCTCCCCTAGGCTCAGGCTAGGGCTCCCCTAGCCTTCAGGCTAGGGCACCCCTAGGCTTTAGGCTCGGGCTCCCCTAGGCTCAGGCTAGGGCTCCCCTAGCCTTCAGGCTAGGGCACCCCTAGGCTTTAGGCTCGGGCTCCCCTAGGCTCAGGCTAGGGCTCCCCTAGCCTTCAGGCTAGGGCACCCCTAGGCTTTAGGCTCGGGCTCCCCTAGGCTCAGGCTAGGGCTCCCCTAGCCTTCAGGCTAGGGCACCCCTAGGCTTTAGGCTCGGGCTCCCCTAGGCTCAGGCTAGGGCTCCCCTAGCCTTCAGGCTAGGGCACCCCTAGGCTTTAGGCTCGGGCTCCCCTAGGCTCAGGCTAGGGCTCCCCTAGCCTTCAGGCTAGGGCACCCCTAGGCTTTAGGCTCGGGCTCCCCTAGGCTCAGGCTAGGGCTCCCCTAGCCTTCAGGCTAGGGCACCCCTAGGCTTTAGGCTCGGGCTCCCCTAGGCTCAGGCTAGGGCTCCCCTAGCCTTCAGGCTAGGGCACCCCTAGGCTTTAGGCTAGGGCTCCCCTAGGCTCAGGCTAGGGCTCCCCTAGCCTTCAGGCTAGGGCACCCCTAGGCTTTAGGCTAGGGCTCCCCTAGGCTCAGGCTAGGGCTCCCCTAGCCTTCAGGCTAGGGCACCCCTAGGCTTTAGGCTAGGGCTCCCCTAGGCTCAGGCTAGGGCTCCCCTAGCCTTCAGGCTAGGGCACCCCTAGGCTTTAGGCTAGGGCTCCCCTAGGCTCAGGCTAGGGCTCCCCTAGCCTTCAGGCTAGGGCACCCCTAGGCTTTAGGCTAGGGCTCCCCTAGGCTCAGGCTAGGGCTCCCCTAGCCTTCAGGCTAGGGCACCCCTAGGCTTTAGGCTAGGGCTCCCCTAGGCTCAGGCTAGGGCTCCCCTAGCCTTCAGGCTAGGGCACCCCTAGGCTTTAGGCTAGGGCTCCCCTAGGCTCAGGCTAGGGCTCCCCTAGCCTTCAGGCTAGGGCACCCCTAGGCTTTAGGCTAGGGCTCCCCTAGGCTCAGGCTAGGGCTCCCCTAGCCTTCAGGCTAGGGCACCCCTAGGCTTTAGGCTAGGGCTCCCCTAGGCTCAGGCTAGGGCTCCCCTAGCCTTCAGGCTAGGGCACCCCTAGGCTTTAGGCTAGGGCTCCCCTAGGCTCAGGCTAGGGCTCCCCTAGCCTTCAGGCTAGGGCACCCCTAGGCTTTAGGCTAGGGCTCCCCTAGGCTCAGGCTAGGGCTCCCCTAGCCTTCAGGCTAGGGCACCCCTAGGCTTTAGGCTAGGGCTCCCCTAGGCTCAGGCTAGGGCTCCCCTAGCCTTCAGGCTAGGGCACCCCTAGGCTTTAGGCTAGGGCTCCCCTAGGCTCAGGCTAGGGCTCCCCTAGCCTTCAGGCTAGGGCACCCCTAGGCTTTAGGCTAGGGCTCCCCTAGGCTCAGGCTAGGGCTCCCCTAGCCTTCAGGCTAGGGCACCCCTAGGCTTTAGGCTAGGGCTCCCCTAGGCTCAGGCTAGGGCTCCCCTAGCCTTCAGGCTAGGGCACCCCTAGGCTTTAGGCTAGGGCTCCCCTAGGCTCAGGCTAGGGCTCCCCTAGCCTTCAGGCTAGGGCACCCCTAGGCTTTAGGCTAGGGCTCCCCTAGGCTCAGGCTAGGGCTCCCCTAGCCTTCAGGCTAGGGCACCCCTAGGCTTTAGGCTAGGGCTCCCCTAGGCTCAGGCTAGGGCTCCCCTAGCCTTCAGGCTAGGGCACCCCTAGGCTTTAGGCTAGGGCTCCCCTAGGCTCAGGCTAGGGCTCCCCTAGCCTTCAGGCTAGGGCACCCCTAGGCTTTAGGCTAGGGCTCCCCTAGGCTCAGGCTAGGGCTCCCCTAGCCTTCAGGCTAGGGCACCCCTAGGCTTTAGGCTAGGGCTCCCCTAGGCTCAGGCTAGGGCTCCCCTAGCCTTCAGGCTAGGGCACCCCTAGGCTTTAGGCTAGGGCTCCCCTAGGCTCAGGCTAGGGCTCCCCTAGCCTTCAGGCTAGGGCACCCCTAGGCTTTAGGCTAGGGCTCCCCTAGGCTCAGGCTAGGGCTCCCCTAGCCTTCAGGCTAGGGCACCCCTAGGCTTTAGGCTAGGGCTCCCCTAGGCTCAGGCTAGGGCTCCCCTAGCCTTCAGGCTAGGGCACCCCTAGGCTTTAGGCTAGGGCTCCCCTAGGCTCAGGCTAGGGCTCCCCTAGCCTTCAGGCTAGGGCACCCCTAGGCTTTAGGCTAGGGCTCCCCTAGGCTCAGGCTAGGGCTCCCCTAGCCTTCAGGCTAGGGCACCCCTAGGCTTTAGGCTAGGGCTCCCCTAGGCTCAGGCTAGGGCTCCCCTAGCCTTCAGGCTAGGGCACCCCTAGGCTTTAGGCTAGGGCTCCCCTAGGCTCAGGCTAGGGCTCCCCTAGCCTTCAGGCTAGGGCACCCCTAGGCTTTAGGCTAGGGCTCCCCTAGGCTCAGGCTAGGGCTCCCCTAGCCTTCAGGCTAGGGCACCCCTAGGCTTTAGGCTAGGGCTCCCCTAGGCTCAGGCTAGGGCTCCCCTAGCCTTCAGGCTAGGGCACCCCTAGGCTTTAGGCTAGGGCTCCCCTAGGCTCAGGCTAGGGCTCCCCTAGCCTTCAGGCTAGGGCACCCCTAGGCTTTAGGCTAGGGCTCCCTAGGCTCAGGCTAGGGCTCCCCTAGCCTTCAGGCTAGGGCACCCCTAGGCTTTAGGCTAGGGCTCCCCTAGGCTCAGGCTAGGGCTCCCCTAGCCTTCAGGCTAGGGCACCCCTAGGCTTTAGGCTAGGGCTCCCCTAGGCTCAGGCTAGGGCTCCCCTAGCCTTCAGGCTAGGGCACCCCTAGGCTTTAGGCTAGGGCTCCCCTAGGCTCAGGCTAGGGCTCCCCTAGCCTTCAGGCTAGGGCACCCCTAGGCTTTAGGCTAGGGCTCCCCTAGGCTCAGGCTAGGGCTCCCCTAGCCTTCAGGCTAGGGCACCCCTAGGCTTTAGGCTAGGGCTCCCCTAGGCTCAGGCTAGGGCTCCCCTAGCCTTCAGGCTAGGGCACCCCTAGGCTTTAGGCTAGGGCTCCCCTAGGCTCAGGCTAGGGCTCCCCTAGCCTTCAGGCTAGGGCACCCCTAGGCTTTAGGCTAGGGCTCCCCTAGGCTCAGGCTAGGGCTCCCCTAGCCTTCAGGCTAGGGCACCCCTAGGCTTTAGGCTAGGGCTCCCCTAGGCTCAGGCTAGGGCTCCCCTAGCCTTCAGGCTAGGGCACCCCTAGGCTTTAGGCTAGGGCTCCCCTAGGCTCAGGCTAGGGCTCCCCTAGCCTTCAGGCTAGGGCACCCCTAGGCTTTAGGCTAGGGCTCCCCTAGGCTCAGGCTAGGGCTCCCCTAGCCTTCAGGCTAGGGCACCCCTAGGCTTTAGGCTAGGGCTCCCCTAGGCTCAGGCTAGGGCTCCCCTAGCCTTCAGGCTAGGGCACCCCTAGGCTTTAGGCTAGGGCTCCCCTAGGCTCAGGCTAGGGCTCCCCTAGCCTTCAGGCTAGGGCACCCCTAGGCTTTAGGCTAGGGCTCCCCTAGGCTCAGGCTAGGGCTCCCCTAGCCTTCAGGCTAGGGCACCCCTAGGCTTTAGGCTAGGGCTCCCCTAGGCTCAGGCTAGGGCTCCCCTAGCCTTCAGGCTAGGGCACCCCTAGGCTTTAGGCTAGGGCTCCCCTAGGCTCAGGCTAGGGCTCCCCTAGCCTTCAGGCTAGGGCACCCCTAGGCTTTAGGCTAGGGCTCCCCTAGGCTCAGGCTAGGGCTCCCCTAGCCTTCAGGCTAGGGCACCCCTAGGCTTTAGGCTAGGGCTCCCCTAGGCTCAGGCTAGGGCTCCCCTAGCCTTCAGGCTAGGGCACCCCTAGGCTTTAGGCTAGGGCTCCCCTAGGCTCAGGCTAGGGCTCCCCTAGCCTTCAGGCTAGGGCACCCCTAGGCTTTAGGCTAGGGCTCCCCTAGGCTCAGGCTAGGGCTCCCCTAGCCTTCAGGCTAGGGCACCCCTAGGCTTTAGGCTAGGGCTCCCCTAGGCTCAGGCTAGGGCTCCCCTAGCCTTCAGGCTAGGGCACCCCTAGGCTTTAGGCTAGGGCTCCCCTAGGCTCAGGCTAGGGCTCCCCTAGCCTTCAGGCTAGGGCACCCCTAGGCTTTAGGCTAGGGCTCCCCTAGGCTCAGGCTAGGGCTCCCTAGCCTTCAGGCTAGGGCACCCCTAGGCTTTAGGCTAGGGCTCCCCTAGGCTCAGGCTAGGGCTCCCCTAGCCTTCAGGCTAGGGCACCCCTAGGCTTTAGGCTAGGGCTCCCCTAGGCTCAGGCTAGGGCTCCCCTAGCCTTCAGGCTAGGGCACCCCTAGGCTTTAGGCTAGGGCTCCCCTAGGCTCAGGCTAGGGCTCCCCTAGCCTTCAGGCTAGGGCACCCCTAGGCTTTAGGCTAGGGCTCCCCTAGGCTCAGGCTAGGGCTCCCCTAGCCTTCAGGCTAGGGCACCCCTAGGCTTTAGGCTAGGGCTCCCCTAGGCTCAGGCTAGGGCTCCCCTAGCCTTCAGGCTAGGGCACCCCTAGGCTTTAGGCTAGGGCTCCCCTAGGCTCAGGCTAGGGCTCCCCTAGCCTTCAGGCTAGGGCACCCCTAGGCTTTAGGCTAGGGCTCCCCTAGGCTCAGGCTAGGGCTCCCCTAGCCTTCAGGCTAGGGCACCCCTAGGCTTTAGGCTAGGGCTCCCCTAGGCTCAGGCTAGGGCTCCCCTAGCCTTCAGGCTAGGGCACCCCTAGGCTTTAGGCTGGTCCCCTAGGCTCAGGCTAGGGCTCCCCTAGCCTTCAGGCTAGGGCACCCCTAGGCTTTAGGCTAGGGCTCCCCTAGGCTCAGGCTAGGGCTCCCCTAGCCTTCAGGCTAGGGCACCCCTAGGCTTTAGGCTCCCCTAGGCTCAGGCTAGGGCTCCCCTAGCCTTCAGGCTAGGGCACCCCTAGGCTTTAGGCTAGGGCTCCCCTAGGCTCAGGCTAGGGCTCCCCTAGCCTTCAGGCTAGGGCACCCCTAGGCTTTAGGCTCCCCTAGGCTCAGGCTAGGGCTCCCCTAGCCTTCAGGCTAGGGCACCCCTAGGCTTTAGGCTCCCCTAGGCTCAGGCTAGGGCTCCCCTAGCCTTCAGGCTAGGGCACCCCTAGGCTTTAGGCTAGGGCTCCCCTAGGCTCAGGCTAGGGCTCCCCTAGCCTTCAGGCTAGGGCACCCCTAGGCTTTAGGCTCCCCTAGGCTCAGGCTAGGGCTCCCCTAGCCTTCAGGCTAGGGCACCCCTAGGCTTTAGGCTAGGGCTCCCCTAGGCTCAGGCTAGGGCTCCCCTAGCCTTCAGGCTAGGGCACCCCTAGGCTTTAGGCTCCCCTAGGCTCAGGCTAGGGCTCCCCTAGCCTTCAGGCTAGGGCACCCCTAGGCTTTAGGCTAGGGCTCCCCTAGGCTCAGGCTAGGGCTCCCCTAGCCTTCAGGCTAGGGCACCCCTAGGCTTTAGGCTCCCCTAGGCTCAGGCTAGGGCTCCCCTAGCCTTCAGGCTAGGGCACCCCTAGGCTTTAGGCTAGGGCTCCCCTAGGCTCAGGCTAGGGCTCCCCTAGCCTTCAGGCTAGGGCACCCCTAGGCTTTAGGCTCCCCTAGGCTCAGGCTAGGGCTCCCCTAGCCTTCAGGCTAGGGCACCCCTAGGCTTTAGGCTCCCCTAGGCTCAGGCTAGGGCTCCCCTAGCCTTCAGGCTAGGGCACCCCTAGGCTTTAGGCTCCCCTAGGCTCAGGCTAGGGCTCCCCTAGCCTTCAGGCTAGGGCACCCCTAGGCTTTAGACCTAGGGCTCCCCTAGGCTCAGGCTAGGGCTCCCCTAGCCTTCAGGCTAGGGCACCCCTAGGCTTTAGGCTCCCCTAGGCTCAGGCTAGGGCTCCCCTAGCCTTCAGGCTAGGGCACCCCTAGGCTTTAGGCTCCCCTAGGCTCAGGCTAGGGCTCCCCTAGCCTTCAGGCTAGGGCACCCCTAGGCTTTAGGCTCCCCTAGGCTCAGGCTAGGGCTCCCCTAGCCTTCAGGCTAGGGCACCCCTAGGCTTTAGGCTCCCCTAGGCTCAGGCTAGGGCTCCCCTAGCCTTCAGGCTAGGGCACCCCTAGGCTTTAGGCTCCCCTAGGCTCAGGCTAGGGCTCCCCTAGCCTTCAGGCTAGGGCACCCCTAGGCTTTAGGCTCCCCTAGGCTCAGGCTAGGGCTCCCCTAGCCTTCAGGCTAGGGCACCCCTAGGCTTTAGGCTCCCCTAGGCTCAGGCTAGGGCTCCCCTAGCCTTCAGGCTAGGGCACCCCTAGGCTTTAGGCTCCCCTAGGCTCAGGCTAGGGCTCCCCTAGCCTTCAGGCTAGGGCACCCCTAGGCTTTAGGCTCGCCCTAGGCTCAGGCTAGGGCTCCCCTAGCCTTCAGGCTAGGGCACCCCTAGGCTTTAGGCTCCCCTAGGCTCAGGCTAGGGCTCCCCTAGCCTTCAGGCTAGGGCACCCCTAGGCTTTAGGCTCCCCTAGGCTCAGGCTAGGGCTCCCCTAGCCTTCAGGCTAGGGCACCCCTAGGCTTTAGGCTCCCCTAGGCTCAGGCTAGGGCTCCCCTAGCCTTCAGGCTAGGGCACCCCTAGGCTTTAGGCTCCCCTAGGCTCAGGCTAGGGCTCCCCTAGCCTTCAGGCTAGGGCACCCCTAGGCTTTAGGCTCCCTAGGCTCAGGCTAGGGCTCCCCTAGCCTTCAGGCTAGGGCACCCCTAGGCTTTAGGCTCCCCTAGGCTCAGGCTAGGGCTCCCCTAGCCTTCAGGCTAGGGCACCCCTAGGCTTTAGGCTCCCCTAGGCTCAGGCTAGGGCTCCCCTAGCCTTCAGGCTAGGGCACCCCTAGGCTTTAGGCTCCCCTAGGCTCAGGCTAGGGCTCCCCTAGCCTTCAGGCTAGGGCACCCCTAGGCTTTAGGCTCCCCTAGGCTCAGGCTAGGGCTCCCCTAGCCTTCAGGCTAGGGCACCCCTAGGCTTTAGGCTCCCCTAGGCTCAGGCTAGGGCTCCCCTAGCCTTCAGGCTAGGGCACCCCTAGGCTTTAGGCTCCCCTAGGCTCAGGCTAGGGCTCCCCTAGCCTTCAGGCTAGGGCACCCCTAGGCTTTAGGCTCCCCTAGGCTCAGGCTAGGGCTCCCCTAGCCTTCAGGCTAGGGCACCCCTAGGCTTTAGGCTCCCCTAGGCTCAGGCTAGGGCTCCCCTAGCCTTCAGGCTAGGGCACCCCTAGGCTTTAGGCTCCCCTAGGCTCAGGCTAGGGCTCCCCTAGCCTTCAGGCTAGGGCACCCCTAGGCTTTAGGCTCCCCTAGGCTCAGGCTAGGGCTCCCCTAGCCTTCAGGCTAGGGCACCCCTAGGCTTTAGGCTCCCCTAGGCTCAGGCTAGGGCTCCCCTAGCCTTCAGGCTAGGGCACCCCTAGGCTTTAGGCTCCCCTAGGCTCAGGCTAGGGCTCCCCTAGCCTTCAGGCTAGGGCACCCCTAGGCTTTAGGCTCCCCTAGGCTCAGGCTAGGGCTCCCCTAGCCTTCAGGCTAGGGCACCCCTAGGCTTTAGGCTCCCCTAGGCTCAGGCTAGGGCTCCCCTAGCCTTCAGGCTAGGGCACCCCTAGGCTTTAGGCTCCCCTAGGCTCAGGCTAGGGCTCCCCTAGCCTTCAGGCTAGGGCACCCCTAGGCTTTAGGCTCCCCTAGGCTCAGGCTAGGGCTCCCCTAGCCTTCAGGCTAGGGCACCCCTAGGCTTTAGGCTCCCCTAGGCTCAGGCTAGGGCTCCCCTCAGCTAGGCACCCCTAGGCTTAGGCTCCCCTAGGCTCAGGCTAGGGCTCCCCTAGCCTTCAGGCTAGGGCACCCCTAGGCTTTAGGCTCCCCAGGCTCAGGCTAGGGCTCCCCTAGCCTTCAGGCTAGGGCACCCCTAGGCTTTAGGCTCAGCTAGGCTCCCCTAGCCTTCAGGCTAGGGCACCCCTAGGCTTTAGGCTCCCCTAGGCTCAGGCTAGGGCTCCCCTAGCCTTCAGGCTAGGGCACCCCTAGGCTTTAGGCTCCCCTAGGCTCAGGCTAGGGCTCCCCTAGCCTTCAGGCTAGGGCACCCCTAGGCTTTAGGCTCCCCTAGGCTCAGGCTAGGGCTCCCCTAGCCTTCAGGCTAGGGCACCCCTAGGCTTTAGGCTCCCCTAGGCTCAGGCTAGGGCTCCCCTAGCCTTCAGGCTAGGGCACCCCTAGGCTTTAGGCTCCCCTAGGCTCAGGCTAGGGCTCCCCTAGCCTTCAGGCTAGGGCACCCCTAGGCTTTAGGCTCCCCTAGGCTCAGGCTAGGGCTCCCCTAGCCTTCAGGCTAGGGCACCCCTAGGCTTTAGGCTCCCCTAGGCTCAGGCTAGGGCTCCCCTAGCCTTCAGGCTAGGGCACCCCTAGGCTTTAGGCTCCCCTAGGCTCAGGCTAGGGCTCCCCTAGCCTTCAGGCTAGGGCACCCCTAGGCTTTAGGCTCCCCTAGGCTCAGGCTAGGGCTCCCCTAGCCTTCAGGCTAGGGCACCCCTAGGCTTTAGGCTCCCCTAGGCTCAGGCTAGGGCTCCCCTAGCCTTCAGGCTAGGGCACCCCTAGGCTTTAGGCTCCCCTAGGCTCAGGCTAGGGCTCCCCTAGCCTTCAGGCTAGGGCACCCCTAGGCTTTAGGCTCCCCTAGGCTCAGGCTAGGGCTCCCCTAGCCTTCAGGCTAGGGCACCCCTAGGCTTTAGGCTCCCCTAGGCTCAGGCTAGGGCTCCCCTAGCCTTCAGGCTAGGGCACCCCTAGGCTTTAGGCTCCCCTAGGCTCAGGCTAGGGCTCCCCTAGCCTTCAGGCTAGGGCACCCCTAGGCTTTAGGCTCCCCTAGGCTCAGGCTAGGGCTCCCCTAGCCTTCAGGCTAGGGCACCCCTAGGCTTTAGGCTCCCCTAGGCTCAGGCTAGGGCTCCCCTAGCCTTCAGGCTAGGGCACCCCTAGGCTTTAGGCTCCCCTAGGCTCAGGCTAGGGCTCCCCTAGCCTTCAGGCTAGGGCACCCCTAGGCTTTAGGCTCCCCTAGGCTCAGGCTAGGGCTCCCCTAGCCTTCAGGCTAGGGCACCCCTAGGCTTTAGGCTCCCCTAGGCTCAGGCTAGGGCTCCCCTAGCCTTCAGGCTAGGGCACCCCTAGGCTTTAGGCTCCCCTAGGCTCAGGCTAGGGCTCCCCTAGCCTTCAGGCTAGGGCACCCCTAGGCTTTAGGCTCCCCTAGGCTCAGGCTAGGGCTCCCCTAGCCTTCAGGCTAGGGCACCCCTAGGCTTTAGGCTCCCCTAGGCTCAGGCTAGGGCTCCCCTAGCCTTCAGGCTAGGGCACCCCTAGGCTTTAGGCTCCCCTAGGCTCAGGCTAGGGCTCCCCTAGCCTTCAGGCTAGGGCACCCCTAGGCTTTAGGCTCCCCTAGGCTCAGGCTAGGGCTCCCCTAGCCTTCAGGCTAGGGCACCCCTAGGCTTTAGGCTCCCCTAGGCTCAGGCTAGGGCTCCCCTAGCCTTCAGGCTAGGGCACCCCTAGGCTTTAGGCTCCCCTAGGCTCAGGCTAGGGCTCCCCTAGCCTTCAGGCTAGGGCACCCCTAGGCTTTAGGCTCCCCTAGGCTCAGGCTAGGGCTCCCCTAGCCTTCAGGCTAGGGCACCCCTAGGCTTTAGGCTCCCCTAGGCTCAGGCTAGGGCTCCCCTAGCCTTCAGGCTAGGGCACCCCTAGGCTTTAGGCTCCCCTAGGCTCAGGCTAGGGCTCCCCTAGCCTTCAGGCTAGGGCACCCCTAGGCTTTAGGCTCCCCTAGGCTCAGGCTAGGGCTCCCCTAGCCTTCAGGCTAGGGCACCCCTAGGCTTTAGGCTCCCCTAGGCTCAGGCTAGGGCTCCCCTAGCCTTCAGGCTAGGGCACCCCTAGGCTTTAGGCTCCCCTAGGCTCAGGCTAGGGCTCCCCTAGCCTTCAGGCTAGGGCACCCCTAGGCTTTAGGCTCCCCTAGGCTCAGGCTAGGGCTCCCCTAGCCTTCAGGCTAGGGCACCCCTAGGCTTTAGGCTCCCCTAGGCTCAGGCTAGGGCTCCCCTAGCCTTCAGGCTAGGGCACCCCTAGGCTTTAGGCTCCCCTAGGCTCAGGCTAGGGCTCCCCTAGCCTTCAGGCTAGGGCACCCCTAGGCTTTAGGCTCCCCTAGGCTCAGGCTAGGGCTCCCCTAGCCTTCAGGCTAGGGCACCCCTAGGCTTTAGGCTCCCCTAGGCTCAGGCTAGGGCTCCCCTAGCCTTCAGGCTAGGGCACCCCTAGGCTTTAGGCTCCCCTAGGCTCAGGCTAGGGCTCCCCTAGCCTTCAGGCTAGGGCACCCCTAGGCTTTAGGCTCCCCTAGGCTCAGGCTAGGGCTCCCCTAGCCTTCAGGCTAGGGCACCCCTAGGCTTTAGGCTCCCCTAGGCTCAGGCTAGGGCTCCCCTAGCCTTCAGGCTAGGGCACCCCTAGGCTTTAGGCTCCCCTAGGCTCAGGCTAGGGCTCCCCTAGCCTTCAGGCTAGGGCACCCCTAGGCTTTAGGCTCCCCTAGGCTCAGGCTAGGGCTCCCCTAGCCTTCAGGCTAGGGCACCCCTAGGCTTTAGGCTCCCCTAGGCTCAGGCTAGGGCTCCCCTAGCCTTCAGGCTAGGGCACCCCTAGGCTTTAGGCTCCCCTAGGCTCAGGCTAGGGCTCCCCTAGCCTTCAGGCTAGGGCACCCCTAGGCTTTAGCCCTGGGCTCCCCTAGGCTCAGGCTAGGGCTCCCCTAGCCTTCAGGCTAGGGCACCCCTAGGCTTTAGGCTCCCCTAGGCTCAGGCTAGGGCTCCCCTAGCCTTCAGGCTAGGGCACCCCTAGGCTTTAGGCTCCCCTAGGCTAAGGCTAGGGCTCCCCTAGCCTTCAGGCTAGGGCACCCCTAGGCTTTAGGCTCCCCTAGGCTAAGGCTAGGGCTCCCCTAGCCTTCAGGCTAGGGCACCCCTAGGCTTTAGTAGGGCTCCCCTAGGCTCAGGCTAGGGCTCCCCTAGCCTTCAGGCTAGGGCACCCCTAGGCTTTAGGCTAGGGCTCCCCTAGGCTAAGGCTAGGGCTCCCCTAGCCTTCAGGCTAGGGCACCCCTAGGCTTTAGGCTAGGGCTCCCCTAGGCTAAGGCTAGGGCTCCCCTAGCCTTCAGGCTAGGGCACCCCTAGGCTTAGCTAGGCTCCCCTAGGCTAAGGCTAGGGCTCCCCTAGCCTTCAGGCTAGGGCACCCCTAGGCTTTAGGCTAGGGCTCCCCTAGGCTAAGGCTAGGGCTCCCCTAGCCTTCAGGCTAGGGCACCCCTAGGCTTTAGGCTAGGGCTCCCCTAGGCTAAGGCTAGGGCTCCCCTAGCCTTCAGGCTAGGGCACCCCTAGGCTTTAGGCTAGGGCTCCCCTAGGCTAAGGCTAGGGCTCCCCTAGCCTTCAGGCTAGGGCACCCCTAGGCTTTAGGCTAGGGCTCCCCTAGGCTAAGGCTAGGGCTCCCCTAGCCTTCAGGCTAGGGCACCCCTAGGCTTTAGGCTAGGGCTCCCCTAGGCTAAGGCTAGGGCTCCCCTAGCCTTCAGGCTAGGGCACCCCTAGGCTTTAGGCTAGGGCTCCCCTAGGCTAAGGCTAGGGCTCCCCTAGCCTTCAGGCTAGGGCACCCCTAGGCTTTAGGCTAGGGCTCCCCTAGGCTAAGGCTAGGGCTCCCCTAGCCTTCAGGCTAGGGCACCCCTAGGCTTTAGGCTAGGGCTCCCCTAGGCTAAGGCTAGGGCTCCCCTAGCCTTCAGGCTAGGGCACCCCTAGGCTTTAGGCTAGGGCTCCCTAGGCTAAGGCTAGGGCTCCCCTAGCCTTCAGGCTAGGGCACCCCTAGGCTTTAGGCTAGGGCTCCCCTAGGCTAAGGCTAGGGCTCCCCTAGCCTTCAGGCTAGGGCACCCCTAGGCTTTAGGCTAGGGCTCCCCTAGGCTAAGGCTAGGGCTCCCCTAGCCTTCAGGCTAGGGCACCCCTAGGCTTTAGGCTAGGGCTCCCCTAGGCTAAGGCTAGGGCTCCCCTAGCCTTCAGGCTAGGGCACCCCTAGGCTTTAGGCTAGGGCTCCCCTAGGCTAAGGCTAGGGCTCCCCTAGCCTTCAGGCTAGGGCACCCCTAGGCTTTAGGCTAGGGCTCCCCTAGGCTAAGGCTAGGGCTCCCCTAGCCTTCAGGCTAGGGCACCCCTAGGCTTTAGGCTAGGGCTCCCCTAGGCTAAGGCTAGGGCTCCCCTAGCCTTCAGGCTAGGGCACCCCTAGGCTTTAGGCTAGGGCTCCCCTAGGCTAAGGCTAGGGCTCCCCTAGCCTTCAGGCTAGGGCACCCCTAGGCTTTAGGCTAGGGCTCCCCTAGGCTAAGGCTAGGGCTCCCCTAGCCTTCAGGCTAGGGCACCCCTAGGCTTTAGGCTAGGGCTCCCCTAGGCTAAGGCTAGGGCTCCCCTAGCCTTCAGGCTAGGGCACCCCTAGGCTTTAGGCTAGGGCTCCCCTAGGCTAAGGCTAGGGCTCCCCTAGCCTTCAGGCTAGGGCACCCCTAGGCTTTAGGCTAGGGCTCCCCTAGGCTAAGGCTAGGGCTCCCCTAGCCTTCAGGCTAGGGCACCCCTAGGCTTTAGGCTAGGGCTCCCCTAGGCTAAGGCTAGGGCTCCCCTAGCCTTCAGGCTAGGGCACCCCTAGGCTTTAGGCTAGGGCTCCCCTAGGCTAAGGCTAGGGCTCCCCTAGCCTTCAGGCTAGGGCACCCCTAGGCTTTAGGCTAGGGCTCCCCTAGGCTAAGGCTAGGGCTCCCCTAGCCTTCAGGCTAGGGCACCCCTAGGCTTTAGGCTAGGCTCCCCTAGGCTAAGGCTAGGGCTCCCCTAGCCTTCAGGCTAGGGCACCCCTAGGCTTTAGGCTAGGGCTCCCCTAGGCTAAGGCTAGGGCTCCCCTAGCCTTCAGGCTAGGGCACCCCTAGGCTTTAGGCTAGGGCTCCCCTAGGCTAAGGCTAGGGCTCCCCTAGCCTTCAGGCTAGGGCACCCCTAGGCTTTAGGCTAGGGCTCCCCTAGGCTAAGGCTAGGGCTCCCCTAGCCTTCAGGCTAGGGCACCCCTAGGCTTTAGGCTAGGGCTCCCCTAGGCTAAGGCTAGGGCTCCCCTAGCCTTCAGGCTAGGGCACCCCTAGGCTTTAGGCTAGGGCTCCCCTAGGCTAAGGCTAGGGCTCCCCTAGCCTTCAGGCTAGGGCACCCCTAGGCTTTAGGCTAGGGCTCCCCTAGGCTAAGGCTAGGGCTCCCCTAGCCTTCAGGCTAGGGCACCCCTAGGCTTTAGGCTAGGGCTCCCCTAGGCTAAGGCTAGGGCTCCCCTAGCCTTCAGGCTAGGGCACCCCTAGGCTTTAGGCTAGGGCTCCCCTAGGCTAAGGCTAGGGCTCCCCTAGCCTTCAGGCTAGGGCACCCCTAGGCTTTAGGCTAGGGCTCCCCTAGGCTAAGGCTAGGGCTCCCCTAGCCTTCAGGCTAGGGCACCCCTAGGCTTTAGGCTAGGGCTCCCCTAGGCTAAGGCTAGGGCTCCCCTAGCCTTCAGGCTAGGGCACCCCTAGGCTTTAGGCTAGGGCTCCCCTAGGCTAAGGCTAGGGCTCCCCTAGCCTTCAGGCTAGGGCACCCCTAGGCTTTAGGCTAGGGCTCCCCTAGGCTAAGGCTAGGGCTCCCCTAGCCTTCAGGCTAGGGCACCCCTAGGCTTTAGGCTAGGGCTCCCCTAGGCTAAGGCTAGGGCTCCCCTAGCCTTCAGGCTAGGGCACCCCTAGGCTTTAGGCTAGGGCTCCCCTAGGCTAAGGCTAGGGCTCCCCTAGCCTTCAGGCTAGGGCACCCCTAGGCTTTAGGCTAGGGCTCCCCTAGGCTAAGGCTAGGGCTCCCCTAGCCTTCAGGCTAGGGCACCCCTAGGCTTTAGGCTAGGGCTCCCCTAGGCTAAGGCTAGGGCTCCCCTAGCCTTCAGGCTAGGGCACCCCTAGGCTTTAGGCTAGGGCTCCCCTAGGCTAAGGCTAGGGCTCCCCTAGCCTTCAGGCTAGGGCACCCCTAGGCTTTAGGCTAGG
>NW_027458862.1:0-42777 GCF_050624435.1 Tenrec ecaudatus
AGGGCACCGCTAGGCTTTAGGCTAGGGCTCCCCTAGGCTAAGGCTAGGGCTCCCCTAGCCTTCAGGCTAGGGCACCCCTAGGCTTTAGGCTCCCCTAGGCTAAGGCTAGGGCTCCCCTAGCCTTCAGGCTAGGGCACCCCTAGGCTTTAGGCTCCCCTAGGCTAAGGCTAGGTCTCCCCTAGCCTTCAGGCTAGGGCACCCCTAGGCTTTAGGCTAGGGCTCCCCTAGGCTAAGGCTAGGGCTCCCCTAGCCTTCAGGCTAGGGCACCCCTAGGCTTTAGGCTCCCCTAGGCTAAGGCTAGGGCTCCCCTAGCCTTCAGGCTAGGGCACCCCTAGGCTTTAGGCTAGGGCTCCCCTAGGCTAAGGCTAGGGCTCCCCTAGCCTTCAGGCTAGGGCACCCCTAGGCTTTAGGCTCCCCTAGGCTAAGGCTAGGGCTCCCCTAGCCTTCAGGCTAGGGCACCCCTAGGCTTTAGGCTAGGGCTCCCCTAGGCTAAGGCTAGGGCTCCCCTAGCCTTCAGGCTAGGGCACCCCTAGGCTTTAGGCTCCCCTAGGCTAAGGCTAGGGCTCCCCTAGCCTTCAGGCTAGGGCACCCCCTAGGCTTTAGGCTAGGGCTCCCCTAGGCTAAGGCTAGGGCTCCCCTAGCCTTCAGGCTAGGGCACCCCTAGGCTTTAGGCTCCCCTAGGCTAAGGCTAGGGCTCCCCTAGCCTTCAGGCTAGGGCACCCCTAGGCTTTAGGCTCCCCTAGGCTAAGGCTAGGGCTCCCCTAGCCTTCAGGCTAGGGCACCCCTAGGCTTTAGGCTAGGGCTCCCCTAGGCTAAGGCTAGGGCTCCCCTAGCCTTCAGGCTAGGGCACCCCCTAGGCTTTAGGCTAGGGCTCCCCTAGGCTAAGGCTAGGGCTCCCCTAGCCTTCAGGCTAGGGCACCCCCTAGGCTTTAGGCTAGGGCTCCCCTAGGCTAAGGCTAGGGCTCCCCTAGCCTTCAGGCTAGGGCACCCCCTAGGCTTTAGGCTAGGGCTCCCCTAGGCTAAGGCTAGGGCTCCCCTAGCCTTCAGGCTAGGGCACCCCCTAGGCTTTAGGCTAGGGCTCCCCTAGGCTAAGGCTAGGGCTCCCCTAGCCTTCAGGCTAGGGCACCCCCTAGGCTTTAGGCTAGGGCTCCCCTAGGCTAAGGCTAGGGCTCCCCTAGCCTTCAGGCTAGGGCACCCCCTAGGCTTTAGGCTAGGGCTCCCCTAGGCTAAGGCTAGGGCTCCCCTAGCCTTCAGGCTAGGGCACCCCCTAGGCTTTAGGCTAGGGCTCCCCTAGGCTAAGGCTAGGGCTCCCCTAGCCTTCAGGCTAGGGCACCCCCTAGGCTTTAGGCTAGGGCTCCCCTAGGCTAAGGCTAGGGCTCCCCTAGCCTTCAGGCTAGGGCACCCCCTAGGCTTTAGGCTAGGGCTCCCCTAGGCTAAGGCTAGGGCTCCCCTAGCCTTCAGGCTAGGGCACCCCCTAGGCTTTAGGCTAGGGCTCCCCTAGGCTAAGGCTAGGGCTCCCCTAGCCTTCAGGCTAGGGCACCCCCTAGGCTTTAGGCTAGGGCTCCCCTAGGCTAAGGCTAGGGCTCCCCTAGCCTTCAGGCTAGGGCACCCCCTAGGCTTTAGGCTAGGGCTCCCCTAGGCTAAGGCTAGGGCTCCCCTAGCCTTCAGGCTAGGGCACCCCCTAGGCTTTAGGCTAGGGCTCCCCTAGGCTAAGGCTAGGGCTCCCCTAGCCTTCAGGCTAGGGCACCCCCTAGGCTTTAGGCTAGGGCTCCCCTAGGCTAAGGCTAGGGCTCCCCTAGCCTTCAGGCTAGGGCACCCCCTAGGCTTTAGGCTAGGGCTCCCCTAGGCTAAGGCTAGGGCTCCCCTAGCCTTCAGGCTAGGGCACCCCCTAGGCTTTAGGCTAGGGCTCCCCTAGGCTAAGGCTAGGGCTCCCCTAGCCTTCAGGCTAGGGCACCCCCTAGGCTTTAGGCTAGGGCTCCCCTAGGCTAAGGCTAGGGCTCCCCTAGCCTTCAGGCTAGGGCACCCCCTAGGCTTTAGGCTAGGGCTCCCCTAGGCTAAGGCTAGGGCTCCCCTAGCCTTCAGGCTAGGGCACCCCCTAGGCTTTAGGCTAGGGCTCCCCTAGGCTAAGGCTAGGGCTCCCCTAGCCTTCAGGCTAGGGCACCCCCTAGGCTTTAGGCTAGGGCTCCCCTAGGCTAAGGCTAGGGCTCCCCTAGCCTTCAGGCTAGGGCACCCCCTAGGCTTTAGGCTAGGGCTCCCCTAGGCTAAGGCTAGGGCTCCCCTAGCCTTCAGGCTAGGGCACCCCCTAGGCTTTAGGCTAGGGCTCCCCTAGGCTAAGGCTAGGGCTCCCCTAGCCTTCAGGCTAGGGCACCCCCTAGGCTTTAGGCTAGGGCTCCCCTAGGCTAAGGCTAGGGCTCCCCTAGCCTTCAGGCTAGGGCACCCCCTAGGCTTTAGGCTAGGGCTCCCCTAGGCTAAGGCTAGGGCTCCCCTAGCCTTCAGGCTAGGGCACCCCCTAGGCTTTAGGCTAGGGCTCCCCTAGGCTAAGGCTAGGGCTCCCCTAGCCTTCAGGCTAGGGCACCCCCTAGGCTTTAGGCTAGGGCTCCCCTAGGCTAAGGCTAGGGCTCCCCTAGCCTTCAGGCTAGGGCACCCCCTAGGCTTTAGGCTAGGGCTCCCCTAGGCTAAGGCTAGGGCTCCCCTAGCCTTCAGGCTAGGGCACCCCCTAGGCTTTAGGCTAGGGCTCCCCTAGGCTAAGGCTAGGGCTCCCCTAGCCTTCAGGCTAGGGCACCCCCTAGGCTTTAGGCTAGGGCTCCCCTAGGCTAAGGCTAGGGCTCCCCTAGCCTTCAGGCTAGGGCACCCCCTAGGCTTTAGGCTAGGGCTCCCCTAGGCTAAGGCTAGGGCTCCCCTAGCCTTCAGGCTAGGGCACCCCCTAGGCTTTAGGCTAGGGCTCCCCTAGGCTAAGGCTAGGGCTCCCCTAGCCTTCAGGCTAGGGCACCCCCTAGGCTTTAGGCTAGGGCTCCCCTAGGCTAAGGCTAGGGCTCCCCTAGCCTTCAGGCTAGGGCACCCCCTAGGCTTTAGGCTAGGGCTCCCCTAGGCTAAGGCTAGGGCTCCCCTAGCCTTCAGGCTAGGGCACCCCCTAGGCTTTAGGCTAGGGCTCCCCTAGGCTAAGGCTAGGGCTCCCCTAGCCTTCAGGCTAGGGCACCCCTAGGCTTTAGGCTCCCCTAGGCTAAGGCTAGGGCTCCCCTAGCCTTCAGGCTAGGGCACCCCTAGGCTTTAGGCTAGGGCTCCCCTAGGCTAAGGCTAGGGCTCCCCTAGCCTTCAGGCTAGGGCACCCCTAGGCTTTAGGCTCCCCTAGGCTAAGGCTAGGGCTCCCTTAGCCTTCAGGCTAGGGCACCCCTAGGCTTTAGGCTAGGGCTCCCCTAGGCTAAGGCTAGGGCTCCCCTAGCCTTCAGGCTAGGGCACCCCTAGGCTTTAGGCTCCCCTAGGCTAAGGCTAGGGCTCCCCTAGCCTTCAGGCTAGGGCACCCCTAGGCTTTAGGCTCCCCTAGGCTAAGGCTAGGGCTCCCCTAGCCTTCAGGCTAGGGCACCCCTAGGCTTTAGGCTAGGGCTCCCCTAGGCTAAGGCTAGGGCTCCCCTAGCATTCAGGCTAGGGCACCCCTAGGCTTTAGGCTCCCCTAGGCTAAGGCTAGGGCTCCCCTAGCCTTCAGGCTAGGGCACCCCTAGGCTTTAGGCTAGGGCTCCCCTAGGCTAAGGCTAGGGCTCCCCTAGCCTTCAGGCTAGGGCACCCCTAGGCTTTAGGCTCGCCTAGGCTAAGGCTAGGGCTCCCCTAGCCTTCAGGCTAGGGCACCCCTAGACTTTAGGCTAGGGCTCCCCTAGGCTAAGGCTAGGGCTCCCCTAGCCTTCAGGCTAGGGCACCCCTAGGCTTTAGGCTCCCCTAGGCTAAGGCTAGGGCTCCCCTAGCCTTCAGGCTAGGGTACCCCTAGGCTTTAGGCTAGGGCTCCCCTAGGCTAAGGCTAGGGCTCCCCTAGCCTTCAGGCTAGGGCACCCCTAGGCTTTAGGCTCCCCTAGGCTAAGGCTAGGGCTCCCCTAGCCTTCAGGCTAGGGCACACCTAGGCTTTAGGCTAGGGCTCCCCTAGGCTAAAGCTAGGGCTCCCCTAGCCTTCAGGCTAGGGCACCCCTAGGCTTTAGGCTCCCCTAGGCTAAGGCTAGGGCTCCCCTAGCCTTCAGGCTAGGGCATCCCTAGGCTTTAGGCTCCCCTAGGCTAAGGCTAGGGCTCCCCTAGCCTTCAGGCTAGGGCACCCCTAGGCTTTAGGCTAGGGCTCCCCTAGGCTAAGGCTAGGGCTCCCCTAGCCTTCAGGCTAGGGCACCCCTAGGCTTTAGGCTCCCCTAGTCTAAGGCTAGGGCTCCCCTAGCCTTCAGGCTAGGGCACCCCTAGGCTTTAGGCTAGGGCTCCCCTAGGCTAAGGCTAGGGCTCCCCTAGCCTTTCAGGCTAGGGCACCCCTAGGCTTTAGGCTCCCCTAGGCTAAGGCTAGGGCTCCCCTAGCCTTCAGGCTAGGGCACCCCTAGGCTTTAGGCTAGGGCTCCCCTAGGCTAAGGCTAGGGCTCCCCTAGCCTTCAGGCTAGGGCACCCCTAGGCTTTAGGCTCCCCTAGGCTAAGGCTAGGGCTCCCCTAGCCTTCAGGCTAGGGCACCCCTAGGCTTTAGGCTAGGGCTCCCCTAGGCTAAGGCTAGGGCTCCCCTAGCCTTCAGGCTAGGGCACCCCTAGGCTTTAGGCTCCCCTAGGCTAAGGCTAGGGCCCCCCTAGCCTTCAGGCTAGGGCACCCCTAGGCTTTAGGCTAGGGCTCCCCTAGGCTAAGGCTAGGGCTCCCCTAGCCTTCAGGCTAGGGCACCCCTAGGCTTTAGGCTCCCCTAGGCTAAGGCTAGGGCCCCCCTAGCCTTCAGGCTAGGGCACACCTAGGCTTTAGGCTAGGGCTCCCCTAGGCTAAGGCTAGGGCTCCCCTAGCCTTCAGGCTAGGGCACCCCTAGGCTTTAGGCTCCCCTAGGCTAAGGCTAGGGCTCCCCTAGCCTTCAGGCTAGGGCACCCCTAGGCTTTAGGCTAGGGCTCCCCTAGGCTAAGGCTAGGGCTCCCCTAGCCTTCAGGCTAGGGCACCCCTAGGCTTTAGGCTCCCCTAGGCTAAGGCTAGGGCTCCCCTAGCCTTCAGGCTAGGGCACCGCTAGGCTTTAGGCTAGGGCTCCCCTAGGCTAAGGCTAGGGCTCCCCTAGCCTTCAGGCTAGGGCACCCCTAGGCTTTAGGCTCCCCTAGGCTAAGGCTAGGGCTCCCCTAGCCTTCAGGCTAGGGCACCCCTAGGCTTTAGGCTCCCCTAGGCTAAGGCTAGGGCTCCCCTAGCCTTCAGGCTAGGGCACCCCTAGGCTTTAGGCTAGGGCTCCCCTAGGCTAAGGCTAGGGCTCCCCTAGCCTTCAGGCTAGGGCACCCCTAGGCTTAAGGCTCCCCTAGGCTAAGGCTAGGGCTCCCCTAGCCTTCAGGCTAGGGCACCCCTAGGCTTTAGGCTAGGGCTCCCCTAGGCTAAGGCTAGGGCTCCCCTAGCCTTCAGGCTAGGGCACCCCTAGGCTTTAGGCTCCCCTAGGCTAAGGCTAGGGCTCCCCTAGCCTTCAGGCTAGGGCACCCCTAGGCTTTAGGCTAGGGCTCCCCTAGGCTAAGGCTAGGGCTCCCCTAGCCTTCAGGCTAGGGCACCCCTAGGCTTTAGGCTCCCCTAGGCTAAGGCTAGGGCTCCCCTAGCCTTCAGGCTAGGGCACCCCCTAGGCTTTAGGCTAGGGCTCCCCTAGGCTAAGGCTAGGGCTCCCCTAGCCTTCAGGCTAGGGCACCCCTAGGCTTTAGGCTCCCCTAGGCTAAGGCTAGGGCTCCCCTAGCCTTCAGGCTAGGGCACCCCTAGGCTTTAGGCTAGGGCTCCCCTAGGCTAAGGCTAGGGCTCCCCTAGCCTTCAGGCTAGGGCACCCCTAGGCTTTAGGCTAGGGCTCCCCTAGGCTAAGGCTAGGGCTCCCCTAGCCTTCAGGCTAGGGCACCCCCTAGGCTTTAGGCTAGGGCTCCCCTAGGCTAAGGCTAGGGCTCCCCTAGCCTTCAGGCTAGGGCACCCCCTAGGCTTTAGGCTAGGGCTCCCCTAGGCTAAGGCTAGGGCTCCCCTAGCCTTCAGGCTAGGGCACCCCCTAGGCTTTAGGCTAGGGCTCCCCTAGGCTAAGGCTAGGGCTCCCCTAGCCTTCAGGCTAGGGCACCCCCTAGGCTTTAGGCTAGGGCTCCCCTAGGCTAAGGCTAGGGCTCCCCTAGCCTTCAGGCTAGGGCACCCCCTAGGCTTTAGGCTAGGGCTCCCCTAGGCTAAGGCTAGGGCTCCCCTAGCCTTCAGGCTAGGGCACCCCTAGGCTTTAGTCTAGGGCTCCCCTAGGCTAAGCCTAGGGCTCCCCTAGCCTTCAGGCTAGGGCACCCCTAGGCTTTAGGCTCCCCTAGGCTAAGGCTAGGGCTCCCCTAGCCTTCAGGCTAGGGCACCCCTAGGCTTTAGGCTAGGGCTCCCCTAGGCTAAGGCTAGGGCTCCCCTAGCCTTCAGGCTAGGGCACCCCTAGGCTTTAGGCTCCCCTAGGCTAAGGCTAGGGCTCCCCTAGCCTTCAGGCTAGGGCACCCCTAGGCTTTAGGCTCCCCTAGGCTAAGGCTAGGGCTCCCCTAGCCTTCAGGCTAGGGCACCCCTAGGCTTTAGGCTAGGGCTCCCCTAGGCTAAGGCTAGGGCTCCCCTAGCCTTCAGGCTAGGGCACCCCCTAGGCTTTAGGCTAGGGCTCCCCTAGGCTAAGGCTAGGGCTCCCCTAGCCTTCAGGCTAGGGCACCCCCTAGGCTTTAGGCTAGGGCTCCCCTAGGCTAAGGCTAGGGCTCCCCTAGCCTTCAGGCTAGGGCACCCCTAGGCTTTAGGCTCCCCTAGGCTAAGGCTAGGGCTCCCCTAGCCTTCAGGCTAGGGCACCCCTAGGCTTTAGGCTAGGGCTCCCCTAGGCTAAGGCTAGGGCTCCCCTAGCCTTCAGGCTAGGGCACCCCTAGGCTTTAGGCTCCCCTAGGCTAAGGCTAGGGCTCCCCTAGCCTTCAGGCTAGGGCACCCCTAGGCTTTAGGCTCCCCTAGGCTAAGGCTAGGGCTCCCCTAGCCTTCAGGCTAGGGCACCCCTAGGCTTTAGGCTAGGGCTCCCCTAGGCTAAGGCTAGGGCTCCCCTAGCCTTCAGGCTAGGGCACCCCTAGGCTTTAGGCTCCCCTAGGCTAAGGCTAGGGCTCCCCTAGCCTTCAGGCTAGGGCACCCCTAGGCTTTAGGCTAGGGCTCCCCTAGGCTAAGGCTAGGGCTCCCCTAGCCTTCAGGCTAGGGCACCCCCTAGGCTTTAGGCTAGGGCTCCCCTAGGCTAAGGCTAGGGCTCCCCTAGCCTTCAGGCTAGGGCACCCCCTAGGCTTTAGGCTAGGGCTCCCCTAGGCTAAGGCTAGGGCTCCCCTAGCCTTCAGGCTAGGGCACCCCCTAGGCTTTAGGCTAGGGCTCCCCTAGGCTAAGGCTAGGGCTCCCCTAGCCTTCAGGCTAGGGCACCCCCTAGGCTTTAGGCTAGGGCTCCCCTAGGCTAAGGCTAGGGCTCCCCTAGCCTTCAGGCTAGGGCACCCCCTAGGCTTTAGGCTAGGGCTCCCCTAGGCTAAGGCTAGGGCTCCCCTAGCCTTCAGGCTAGGGCACCCCCTAGACTTTAGGCTAGGGCTCCCCTAGGCTAAGGCTAGGGCTCCCCTAGCCTTCAGGCTAGGGCACCCCCTAGGCTTTAGGCTAGGGCTCCCCTAGGCTAAGGCTAGGGCTCCCCTAGCCTTCAGGCTAGGGCACCCCCTAGGCTTTAGGCTAGGGCTCCCCTAGGCTAAGGCTAGGGCTCCCCTAGCCTTCAGGCTAGGGCACCCCCTAGGCTTTAGGCTAGGGCTCCCCTAGGCTAAGGCTAGGGCTCCCCTAGCCTTCAGGCTAGGGCACCCCCTAGGCTTTAGGCTAGGGCTCCCCTAGGCTAAGGCTAGGGCTCCCCTAGCCTTCAGGCTAGGGCACCCCCTAGGCTTTAGGCTAGGGCTCCCCTAGGCTAAGGCTAGGGTTCCCCTAGCCTTCAGGCTAGGGCACCCCCTAGGCTTTAGGCTAGGGCTCCCCTAGGCTAAGGCTAGGGCTCCCCTAGCCTTCAGGCTAGGGCACCCCCTAGGCTTTAGGCTAGGGCTCCCCTAGGCTAAGGCTAGGGCTCCCCTAGCCTTCAGGCTAGGGCACCCCCTAGGCTTTAGGCTAGGGCTCCCCTAGGCTAAGGCTAGGGCTCCCCTAGCCTTCAGGCTAGGGCACCCCCTAGGCTTTAGGCTAGGGCTCCCCTAGGCTAAGGCTAGGGCTCCCCTAGCCTTCAGGCTAGGGCACCCCCTAGGCTTTAGGCTAGGGCTCCCCTAGGCTAAGGCTAGGGCTCCCCTAGCCTTCAGGCTAGGGCACCCCCTAGGCTTTAGGCTAGGGCTCCCCTAGGCTAAGGCTAGGGCTCCCCTAGCCTTCAGGCTAGGGGACCCCCTAGGCTTTAGGCTAGGGCTCCCCTAGGCTAAGGCTAGGGCTCCCCTAGCCTTCAGGCTAGGGCACCCCCTAGGCTTTAGGCTAGGGCTCCCCTAGGCTAAGGCTAGGGCTCCCCTAGCCTTCAGGCTAGGGCACCCCTAGGCTTTAGGCTCCCCTAGGCTAAGGCTAGGGCTCCCCTAGCCTTCAGGCTAGGGCACCCCTAGGCTTTAGGCTAGGGCTCCCCTAGGCTAAGGCTAGGGCTCCCCTAGCCTTCAGGCTAGGGCACCCCTAGGCTTTAGGCTCCCCTAGGCTAAGGCTAGGGCTCCCCTAGCCTTCAGGCTAGGGCACCCCTAGGCTTTAGGCTAGGGCTCCCCTAGGCTAAGGCTAGGGCTCCCCTAGCCTTCAGGCTAGGGCACCCCTAGGCTTTAGGCTCCCCTAGGCTAAGGCTAGGGCTCCCCTAGCCTTCAGGCTAGGGCACCCCTAGGCTTTAGGCTAGGGCTCCCCTAGGCTAAGGCTAGGGCTCCCCTAGCCTTCAGGCTAGGGCACCCCTAGGCTTTAGGCTCCCCTAGGCTAAGGCTAGGGCCCCCCTAGCCTTCAGGCTAGGGCACCCCTAGGCTTTAGGCTAGGGCTCCCCTAGGCTAAGGCTAGGGCTCCCCTAGCCTTCAGGCTAGGGCACCCCTAGGCTTTAGGCTCCCCTAGGCTAAGGCTAGGGCCCCCCTAGCCTTCAGGCTAGGGCACCCCTAGGCTTTAGGCTAGGGCTCCCCTAGGCTAAGGCTAGGGCTCCCCTAGCCTTCAGGCTAGGGCACCCCTAGGCTTTAGGCTCCCCTAGGCTAAGGCTAGGGCTCCCCTAGCCTTCAGGCTAGGGCACCCCTAGGCTTTAGGCTAGGGCTCCCCTAGGCTAAGGCTAGGGCTCCCCTAGCCTTCAGGCTAGGGCACCCCTAGGCTTTAGGCTCCCCTAGGCTAAGGCTAGGGCTCCCCTAGTCTTCAGGCTAGGGCACCGCTAGGCTTTAGGCTAGGGCTCCCCTAGGCTAAGGCTAGGGCTCCCCTAGCCTTCAGGCTAGGGCACCCCTAGGCTTTAGGCTCCCCTAGGCTAAGGCTAGGGCTCCCCTAACCTTCAGGCTAGGGCACCCCTAGGCTTTAGGCTCCCCTAGGCTAAGGCTAGGGCTCCCCTAGCCTTCAGGCTAGGGCACCCCTAGGCTTTAGGCTAGGGCTCCCCTAGGCTAAGGCTAGGGCTCCCCTAGCCTTCAGGCTAGGGCACCCCTAGGCTTTAGGCTCCCCTAGGCTAAGGCTAGGGCTCCCCTAGCCTTCAGGCTAGGGCACCCCTAGGCTTTAGGCTAGGGCTCCCCTAGGCTAAGGCTAGGGCTCCCCTAGCCTTCAGGCTAGGGCACCCCTAGGCTTTAGGCTCCCCTAGGCTAAGGCTAGGGCTCCCCTAGCCTTCAGGCTAGGGCACCCCTAGGCTTTAGGCTAGGGCTCCCCTAGGCTAAGGCTAGGGCTCCCCTAGCCTTCAGGCTAGGGCACCCCTAGGCTTTAGGCTCCCCTAGGCTAAGGCTAGGGCTCCCCTAGCCTTCAGGCTAGGGCACCCCCTAGGCTTTAGGCTAGGGCTCCCCTAGGCTAAGGCTAGGGCTCCCCTAGCCTTCAGGCTAGGGCACCCCTAGGCTTTAGGCTCCCCTAGGCTAAGGCTAGGGCTCCCCTAGCCTTCAGGCTAGGGCACCCCTAGGCTTTAGGCTAGGGCTCCCCTAGGCTAAGGCTAGGGCTCCCCTAGCCTTCAGGCTAGGGCACCCCCTAGGCTTTAGGCTAGGGCTCCCCTAGGCTAAGGCTAGGGCTCCCCTAGCCTTCAGGCTAGGGCACCCCCTAGGCTTTAGGCTAGGGCTCCCCTAGGCTAAGGCTAGGGCTCCCCTAGCCTTCAGGCTAGGGCACCCCCTAGGCTTTAGGCTAGGGCTCCCCTAGGCTAAGGCTAGGGCTCCCCTAGCCTTCAGGCTAGGGCACCCCCTAGGCTTTAGGCTAGGGCTCCCCTAGGCTAAGGCTAGGGCTCCCCTAGCCTTCAGGCTAGGGCACCCCCTAGGCTTTAGGCTAGGGCTCCCCTAGGCTAAGGCTAGGGCTCCCCTAGCCTTCAGGCTAGGGCACCCCCTAGGCTTTAGGCTAGGGCTCCCCTAGGCTAAGGCTAGGGCTCCCCTAGCCTTCAGGCTAGGGCACCCCCTAGGCTTTAGGCTAGGGCTCCCCTAGGCTAAGGCTAGGGCTCCCCTAGCCTTCAGGCTAGGGCACCCCCTAGGCTTTAGGCTAGGGCTCCCCTAGGCTAAGGCTAGGGCTCCCCTAGCCTTCAGGCTAGGGCACCCCCTAGGCTTTAGGCTAGGGCTCCCCTAGGCTAAGGCTAGGGCTCCCCTAGCCTTCAGGCTAGGGCACCCCCTAGGCTTTAGGCTAGGGCTCCCCTAGGCTAAGGCTAGGGCTCCCCTAGCCTTCAGGCTAGGGCACCCCCTAGGCTTTAGGCTAGGGCTCCCCTAGGCTAAGGCTAGGGCTCCCCTAGCCTTCAGGCTAGGGCACCCCCTAGGCTTTAGGCTAGGGCTCCCCTAGGCTAAGGCTAGGGCTCCCCTAGCCTTCAGGCTAGGGCACCCCCTAGGCTTTAGGCTAGGGCTCCCCTAGGCTAAGGCTAGGGCTCCCCTAGCCTTCAGGCTAGGGCACCCCCTAGGCTTTAGGCTAGGGCTCCCCTAGGCTAAGGCTAGGGCTCCCCTAGCCTTCAGGCTAGGGCACCCCCTAGGCTTTAGGCTAGGGCTCCCCTAGGCTAAGGCTAGGGCTCCCCTAGCCTTCAGGCTAGGGCACCCCCTAGGCTTTAGGCTAGGGCTCCCCTAGGCTAAGGCTAGGGCTCCCCTAGCCTTCAGGCTAGGGCACCCCCTAGGCTTTAGGCTAGGGCTCCCCTAGGCTAAGGCTAGGGCTCCCCTAGCCTTCAGGCTAGGGCACCCCCTAGGCTTTAGGCTAGGGCTCCCCTAGGCTAAGGCTAGGGCTCCCCTAGCCTTCAGGCTAGGGCACCCCCTAGGCTTTAGGCTAGGGCTCCCCTAGGCTAAGGCTAGGGCTCCCCTAGCCTTCAGGCTAGGGCACCCCCTAGGCTTTAGGCTAGGGCTCCCCTAGGCTAAGGCTAGGGCTCCCCTAGCCTTCAGGCTAGGGCACCCCCTAGGCTTTAGGCTAGGGCTCCCCTAGGCTAAGGCTAGGGCTCCCCTAGCCTTCAGGCTAGGGCACCCCCTAGGCTTTAGGCTAGGGCTCCCCTAGGCTAAGGCTAGGGCTCCCCTAGCCTTCAGGCTAGGGCACCCCCTAGGCTTTAGGCTAGGGCTCCCCTAGGCTAAGGCTAGGGCTCCCCTAGCCTTCAGGCTAGGGCACCCCCTAGGCTTTAGGCTAGGGCTCCCCTAGGCTAAGGCTAGGGCTCCCCTAGCCTTCAGGCTAGGGCACCCCCTAGGCTTTAGGCTAGGGCTCCCCTAGGCTAAGGCTAGGGCTCCCCTAGCCTTCAGGCTAGGGCACCCCCTAGGCTTTAGGCTAGGGCTCCCCTAGGCTAAGGCTAGGGCTCCCCTAGCCTTCAGGCTAGGGCACCCCCTAGGCTTTAGGCTAGGGCTCCCCTAGGCTAAGGCTAGGGCTCCCCTAGCCTTCAGGCTAGGGCACCCCCTAGGCTTTAGGCTAGGGCTCCCCTAGGCTAAGGCTAGGGCTCCCCTAGCCTTCAGGCTAGGGCACCCCCTAGGCTTTAGGCTAGGGCTCCCCTAGGCTAAGGCTAGGGCTCCCCTAGCCTTCAGGCTAGGGCACCCCCTAGGCTTTAGGCTAGGGCTCCCCTAGGCTAAGGCTAGGGCTCCCCTAGCCTTCAGGCTAGGGCACCCCCTAGGCTTTAGGCTAGGGCTCCCCTAGGCTAAGGCTAGGGCTCCCCTAGCCTTCAGGCTAGGGCACCCCCTAGGCTTTAGGCTAGGGCTCCCCTAGGCTAAGGCTAGGGCTCCCCTAGCCTTCAGGCTAGGGCACCCCCTAGGCTTTAGGCTAGGGCTCCCCTAGGCTAAGGCTAGGGCTCCCCTAGCCTTCAGGCTAGGGCACCCCCTAGGCTTTAGGCTAGGGCTCCCCTAGGCTAAGGCTAGGGCTCCCCTAGCCTTCAGGCTAGGGCACCCCCTAGGCTTTAGGCTAGGGCTCCCCTAGGCTAAGGCTAGGGCTCCCCTAGCCTTCAGGCTAGGGCACCCCCTAGGCTTTAGGCTAGGGCTCCCCTAGGCTAAGGCTAGGGCTCCCCTAGCCTTCAGGCTAGGGCACCCCCTAGGCTTTAGGCTAGGGCTCCCCTAGGCTAAGGCTAGGGCTCCCCTAGCCTTCAGGCTAGGGCACCCCCTAGGCTTTAGGCTAGGGCTCCCCTAGGCTAAGGCTAGGGCTCCCCTAGCCTTCAGGCTAGGGCACCCCCTAGGCTTTAGGCTAGGGCTCCCCTAGGCTAAGGCTAGGGCTCCCCTAGCCTTCAGGCTAGGGCACCCCCTAGGCTTTAGGCTAGGGCTCCCCTAGGCTAAGGCTAGGGCTCCCCTAGCCTTCAGGCTAGGGCACCCCTAGGCTTTAGGCTCCCCTAGGCTAAGGCTAGGGCTCCCCTAGCCTTCAGGCTAGGGCACCCCTAGGCTTTAGGCTCCCCTAGGCTAAGGCTAGGGCTCCCCTAGCCTTCAGGCTAGGGCACCCCTAGGCTTTAGGCTAGGGCTCCCCTAGGCTAAGGCTAGGGCTCCCCTAGCCTTCAGGCTAGGGCACCCCTAGGCTTTAGGCTCCCCTAGGCTAAGGCTAGGGCTCCCTTAGCCTTCAGGCTAGGGCACCCCTAGGCTTTAGGCTAGGGCTCCCCTAGGCTAAGGCTAGGGCTCCCCTAGCCTTCAGGCTAGGGCACCCCTAGGCTTTAGGCTCCCCTAGGCTAAGGCTAGGGCTCCCCTAGCCTTCAGGCTAGGGCACCCCTAGGCTTTAGGCTCCCCTAGGCTAAGGCTAGGGCTCCCCTAGCCTTCAGGCTAGGGCACCCCTAGGCTTTAGGCTCCCCTAGGCTAAGGCTAGGGCTCCCCTAGCCTTCAGGCTAGGGCACCCCTAGGCTTTAGGCTAGGGCTCCCCTAGGCTAAGGCTAGGGCTCCCCTAGCATTCAGGCTAGGGCACCCCTAGGCTTTAGGCTCCCCTAGGCTAAGGCTAGGGCTCCCCTAGCCTTCAGGCTAGGGCACCCCTAGGCTTTAGGCTAGGGCTCCCCTAGGCTAAGGCTAGGGCTCCCCTAGCCTTCAGGCTAGGGCACCCCTAGGCTTTAGGCTCGCCTAGGCTAAGGCTAGGGCTCCCCTAGCCTTCAGGCTAGGGCACCCCTAGGCTTTAGGCTAGGGCTCCCCTAGGCTAAGGCTAGGGCTCCCCTAGCCTTCAGGCTAGGGCACCCCTAGGCTTTAGGCTCCCCTAGGCTAAGGCTAGGGCTCCCCTAGCCTTCAGGCTAGGGTACCCCTAGGCTTTAGGCTAGGGCTCCCCTAGGCTAAGGCTAGGGCTCCCCTAGCCTTCAGGCTAGGGCACCCCTAGGCTTTAGGCTCCCCTAGGCTAAGGCTAGGGCTCCCCTAGCCTTCAGGCTAGGGCACACCTAGGCTTTAGGCTAGGGCTCCCCTAGGCTAAAGCTAGGGCTCCCCTAGCCTTCAGGCTAGGGCACCCCTAGGCTTTAGGCTCCCCTAGGCTAAGGCTAGGGCTCCCCTAGCCTTCAGGCTAGGGCATCCCTAGGCTTTAGGCTCCCCTAGGCTAAGGCTAGGGCTCCCCTAGCCTTCAGGCTAGGGCACCCCTAGGCTTTAGGCTAGGGCTCCCCTAGGCTAAGGCTAGGGCTCCCCTAGCCTTCAGGCTAGGGCACCCCTAGGCTTTAGGCTCCCCTAGTCTAAGGCTAGGGCTCCCCTAGCCTTCAGGCTAGGGCACCCCTAGGCTTTAGGCTAGGGCTCCCCTAGGCTAAGGCTAGGGCTCCCCTAGCCTTTCAGGCTAGGGCACCCCTAGGCTTTAGGCTCCCCTAGGCTAAGGCTAGGGCTCCCCTAGCCTTCAGGCTAGGGCACCCCTAGGCTTTAGGCTAGGGCTCCCCTAGGCTAAGGCTAGGGCTCCCCTAGCCTTCAGGCTAGGGCACCCCTAGGCTTTAGGCTCCCCTAGGCTAAGGCTAGGGCTCCCCTAGCCTTCAGGCTAGGGCACCCCCTAGGCTTTAGGCTAGGGCTCCCCTAGGCCAGGGCTAGGGCTCCCCTAGCCTTCAGGCTAGGGCACCCCTAGGCTTTAGGCTAGGGCTCCCCTAGGCCAGGGCAAGGGCTCCCCTAGCCTTCAGGCTAGGGCACCCCTAGGCTTTAGGCTAGGGCTCCCCTAGGCCAGGGCTAGGGCTCCCCTAGCCTCAGGCTAGGGCACCCCTAGGCTTTAGGCTAGGGCTCCCCTAGGCCAGGGCTAGGGCTCCCCTAGCCTTCAGGCTAGGGCACCCCTAGGCTTTAGGCTAGGGCTCCCCTAGGCCAGGGCTAGGGCTCCCCTAGCCTTCAGGCTAGGGCACCCCTAGGCTTTAGGCTAGGGCTCCCCTAGGCCAGGGCTAGGGCTCCCCTAGCCTTCAGGCTAGGGCACCCCTAGGCTTTAGGCTAGGGCTCCCCTAGGCCAGGGCTAGGGCTCCCCTAGCCTTCAGGCTAGGGCACCCCTAGGCTTTAGGCTAGGGCTCCCCTAGGCCAGGGCTAGGGCTCCCCTAGCCTTCAGGCTAGGGCACCCCTAGGCTTTAGGCTAGGGCTCCCCTAGGCCAGGGCTAGGGCTCCCCTAGCCTTCAGGCTAGGGCACCCCTAGGCTTTAGGCTAGGGCTCCCCTAGGCCAGGGCTAGGGCTCCCCTAGCCTTCAGGCTAGGGCACCCCTAGGCTTTAGGCTAGGGCTCCCCTAGGCCAGGGCTAGGGCTCCCCTAGCCTTCAGGCTAGGGCACCCCTAGGCTTTAGGCTAGGGCTCCCCTAGGCCAGGGCTAGGGCTCCCCTAGCCTTCAGGCTAGGGCACCCCTAGGCTTTAGGCTAGGGCTCCCCTAGGCCAGGGCTAGGGCTCCCCTAGCCTTCAGGCTAGGGCACCCCTAGGCTTTAGGCTAGGGCTCCCCTAGGCCAGGGCTAGGGCTCCCCTAGCCTTCAGGCTAGGGCACCCCTAGGCTTTAGGCTAGGGCTCCCCTAGGCCAGGGCTAGGGCTCCCCTAGCCTTCAGGCTAGGGCACCCCTAGGCTTTAGGCTAGGGCTCCCCTAGGCCAGGGCTAGGGCTCCCCTAGCCTTCAGGCTAGGGCACCCCTAGGCTTTAGGCTAGGGCTCCCCTAGGCCAGGGCTAGGGCTCCCCTAGCCTTCAGGCTAGGGCACCCCTAGGCTTTAGGCTAGGGCTCCCCTAGGCCAGGGCTAGGGCTCCCCTAGCCTTCAGGCTAGGGCACCCCTAGGCTTTAGGCTAGGGCTCCCCTAGGCCAGGGCTAGGGCTCCCCTAGCCTTCAGGCTAGGGCACCCCTAGGCTTTAGGCTAGGGCTCCCCTAGGCCAGGGCTAGGGCTCCCCTAGCCTTCAGGCTAGGGCACCCCTAGGCTTTAGGCTAGGGCTCCCCTAGGCCAGGGCTAGGGCTCCCCTAGCCTTCAGGCTAGGGCACCCCTAGGCTTTAGGCTCCCCTAGGCCAGGGCTAGGGCTCCCCTAGCCTTCAGGCTAGGGCACCCCTAGGCTTTAGGCTCCCCTAGGCCAGGGCTAGGGCTCCCCTAGCCTTCAGGCTAGGGCACCCCAAGGCTTTAGGCTCCCCTAGGCCAGGGCTAGGGCTCCCCTAGCCTTCAGCCTAGGGCACCCCAAGGCTTTAGGCTCCCCTAGGCTAAGGCTAGGGCTCCCCTAGCCTTCAGGCTAGGGCACCCCTAGGCCTTAGGCTCGGGCGCCCCTAGGCTAAGGCTAGGGCTCCCCTAGCCTTCAGGCTAGGGCACCCCTAGGCCTTAGGCTCGGGCGCCCCTAGGCTAAGGCTAGGGCTCCCCTAGCCTTCAGGCTAGGGCACCCCTAGGCCTTAGGCTCGGGCGCCCCTAGGCTAAGGCTAGGGCTCCCCTAGCCTTCAGGCTAGGGCACCCCTAGGCCTTAGGCTCGGGCGCCCCTAGGCTAAGGCTAGGGCTCCCCTAGCCTTCAGGCTAGGGCACCCCTAGGCCTTAGGCTCGGGCGCCCCTAGGCTAAGGCTAGGGCTCCCCTAGCCTTCAGGCTAGGGCACCCCTAGGCCTTAGGCTCGGGCGCCCCTAGGCTAAGGCTAGGGCTCCCCTAGCCTTCAGGCTAGGGCACCCCTAGGCCTTAGGCTCGGGCGCCCCTAGGCTAAGGCTAGGTCTCCCCTAGCCTTCAGGCTAGGGCACCCCTAGGCCTTAGGCTCGGGCGCCCCTAGGCTAAGGCTAGGGCTCCCCTAGCCTTCAGGCTAGGGCACCCCTAGGCCTTAGGCTCGGGCGCCCCTAGGCTAAGGCTAGGGCTCCCCTAGCCTTCAGGCTAGGGCACCCCTAGGCCTTAGGCTCGGGCGCCCCTAGGCTAAGGCTAGGGCTCCCCTAGCCTTCAGGCTAGGGCACCCCTAGGCCTTAGGCTCGGGCGCCCCTAGGCTAAGGCTAGGGCTCCCCTAGCCTTCAGGCTAGGGCACCCCTAGGCCTTAGGCTCGGGCGCCCCTAGGCTAAGGCTAGGGCTCCCCTAGCCTTCAGGCTAGGGCACCCCTAGGCCTTAGGCTCGGGCGCCCCTAGGCTAAGGCTAGGGCTCCCCTAGCCTTCAGGCTAGGGCACCCCTAGGCCTTAGGCTCGGGCGCCCCTAGGCTAAGGCTAGGGCTCCCCTAGCCTTCAGGCTAGGGCACCCCTAGGCCTTAGGCTCGGGCGCCCCTAGGCTAAGGCTAGGGCTCCCCTAGCCTTCAGGCTAGGGCACCCCTAGGCCTTAGGCTCGGGCGCCCCTAGGCTAAGGCTAGGGCTCCCCTAGCCTTCAGGCTAGGGCACCCCTAGGCCTTAGGCTCGGGCGCCCCTAGGCTAAGGCTAGGGCTCCCCTAGCCTTCAGGCTAGGGCACCCCTAGGCCTTAGGCTCGGGCGCCCCTAGGCTAAGGCTAGGGCTCCCCTAGCCTTCAGGCTAGGGCACCCCTAGGCCTTAGGCTCGGGCGCCCCTAGGCTAAGGCTAGGGCTCCCCTAGCCTTCAGGCTAGGGCACCCCTAGGCCTTAGGCTCGGGCGCCCCTAGGCTAAGGCTAGGGCTCCCCTAGCCTTCAGGCTAGGGCACCCCTAGGCCTTAGGCTCGGGCGCCCCTAGGCTAAGGCTAGGGCTCCCCTAGCCTTCAGGCTAGGGCACCCCTAGGCCTTAGGCTCGGGCGCCCCTAGGCTAAGGCTAGGGCTCCCCTAGCCTTCAGGCTAGGGCACCCCTAGGCCTTAGGCTCGGGCGCCCCTAGGCTAAGGCTAGGGCTCCCCTAGCCTTCAGGCTAGGGCACCCCTAGGCCTTAGGCTCGGGCGCCCCTAGGCTAAGGCTAGGGCTCCCCTAGCCTTCAGGCTAGGGCACCCCTAGGCCTTAGGCTCGGGCGCCCCTAGGCTAAGGCTAGGGCTCCCCTAGCCTTCAGGCTAGGGCACCCCTAGGCCTTAGGCTCGGGCGCCCCTAGGCTAAGGCTAGGGCTCCCCTAGCCTTCAGGCTAGGGCACCCCTAGGCCTTAGGCTCGGGCGCCCCTAGGCTAAGGCTAGGGCTCCCCTAGCCTTCAGGCTAGGGCACCCCTAGGCCTTAGGCTCGGGCGCCCCTAGGCTAAGGCTAGGGCTCCCCTAGCCTTCAGGCTAGGGCACCCCTAGGCCTTAGGCTCGGGCGCCCCTAGGCTAAGGCTAGGGCTCCCCTAGCCTTCAGGCTAGGGCACCCCTAGGCCTTAGGCTCGGGCGCCCCTAGGCTAAGGCTAGGGCTCCCCTAGCCTTCAGGCTAGGGCACCCCTAGGCCTTAGGCTCGGGCGCCCCTAGGCTAAGGCTAGGGCTCCCCTAGCCTTCAGGCTAGGGCACCCCTAGGCCTTAGGCTCGGGCGCCCCTAGGCTAAGGCTAGGGCTCCCCTAGCCTTCAGGCTAGGGCACCCCTAGGCCTTAGGCTCGGGCGCCCCTAGGCTAAGGCTAGGGCTCCCCTAGCCTTCAGGCTAGGGCACCCCTAGGCCTTAGGCTCGGGCGCCCCTAGGCTAAGGCTAGGGCTCCCCTAGCCTTCAGGCTAGGGCACCCCTAGGCCTTAGGCTCGGGCGCCCCTAGGCTAAGGCTAGGGCTCCCCTAGCCTTCAGGCTAGGGCACCCCTAGGCCTTAGGCTCGGGCGCCCCTAGGCTAAGGCTAGGGCTCCCCTAGCCTTCAGGCTAGGGCACCCCTAGGCCTTAGGCTCGGGCGCCCCTAGGCTAAGGCTAGGGCTCCCCTAGCCTTCAGGCTAGGGCACCCCTAGGCCTTAGGCTCGGGCTCCCCTAGGCTAAGGCTAGGGCTCCCCTAGCCTTCAGGCTAGGGCACCCCTAGGCCTTAGGCTCGGGCTCCCCTAGGCTAAGGCTGGGCTCCCCTAGCCTTCAGGCTAGGGCACCCCTAGGCCTTAGGCTCCCCTAGGCTAAGGCTAGGGCTCCCCTAGCCTTCAGGCTAGGGCACCCCTAGGCTAAGGCTAGGGCTCCCCTAGCCTTCAGGCTAGGGCACACCTAGGCTTTAGGCTCCCCTAGGCTAAGGCTAGGGCTCCCCTAGCCTTCAGGCTAGGGCACCCCTAGGCTTTAGGCTAGGGCTCCCCTAGGCTAAGGCTAGGGCTCCCCTAGCCTTCAGGCTAGGGCACCCCTAGGCTTTAGGCTCCCCTAGGCTAAGGCTAGGGCTCCCCTAGCCTTCAGGCTAGGGCACCCCTAGGCTTTAGGCTAGGGCTCCCCTAGGCTAAGGCTAGGGCTCCCCTAGCCTTCAGGCTAGGGCACCCCTAGGCTTTAGGCTCCCCTAGGCTAAGGCTAGGGCTCCCCTAGCCTTCAGGCTAGGGCACCCCTAGGCTTTAGGCTCCCCTAGGCTAAGGCTAGGGCTCCCCTAGCCTTCAGGCTAGGGCACCCCTAGGCTTTAGGCTCCCCTAGGCTAAGGCTAGGGTTCCCTTAGCCTTCAGGCTAGGGCACCCCTAGGCTTCAGGCTCCCCTAGGCTAAGGCTAGGGCTCCCCTAGCCTTCAGGCTAGGGCACCCCTAGGCTTTAGGCTCCCCTAGGCTAAGGCTAGGGCTCCCCTAGCCTTCAGGCTAGGGCACCCCTAGGCTTTAGGCTCCCCTAGGCTAAGGCTAGGGCTCCCCTAACCTTCAGGCTAGGGCACCCCTAGGCTTTAGGCTCCCCTAGGCTAAGGCTAGGGCTCCCCTAGCCTTCAGGCTAGGGCACCCCTAGGCTTTAGGCTCCCCTAGGCTAAGGCTAGGGCTCCCCTAGCCTTCAGGCTAGGGCACCCCTAGGCTTTAGGCTCCCCTAGGCTAAGGCTAGGGCTCCCCTAGCCTTCAGGCTAGGGCACCCCTAGGCTTTAGGCTCCCCTAGGCTAAGGCTAGGGCTCCCCTAGCCTTCAGGCTAGGGCACCCCTAGGCTTTAGGCTCCCCTAGGCTAAGGCTAGGGCTCCCCTAGCCTTCAGGCTAGGGCACCCCTAGGCTTTAGGCTCCCCTAGGCTAAGGCTAGGGCTCCCCTAGCCTTCAGGCTAGGGCACCCCTAGGCTTTAGGCTCCCCTAGGCTAAGGCTAGGGCTCCCCTAGCCTTCAGGCTAGGGCACCCCTAGGCTTTAGGCTAGGGCTCCCCTAGGCTAAGGCTAGGGCTCCCCTAGCCTTCAGGCTAGGGCACCCCTAGGCTTTAGGCTCCCCTAGGCTAAGGCTAGGGCTCCCCTAGCCTTCAGGCTAGGGCACCCCTAGGCTTTAGGCTAGGGAACCCCTAGGCTAAGGCCTGGGCTCCCCTAGCCTTCAGGCTAGGGCACCCCTAGGCTTTAGGCTCCCCTAGGCTAAGGCTAGGGCTCCCCTAGCCTTCAGGCTAGGGCACCCCTAGGCTTTAGGCTAGGGCACCCCTAGGCTAAGGCTAGGGCTCCCCTAGCCTTCAGGCTAGGGCACCCCTAGGCTTTAGGCTCCCCTAGGCTAAGGCTAGGGCTCCCCTAGCCTTCAGGCTAGGGCACCGCTAGGCTTTAGGCTAGGGCTCCCCTAGGCTAAGACTAGGGCTCCCCTAGCCTTCAGGCTAGGGCACCCCTAGGCTTTAGGCTCCCCTAGGCTAAGGCTAGGGCTCCCCTAGCCTTCAGGCTAGGGCACCCCTAGGCTTTAGGCTAGGGCACCCCTAGGCTAAGGCTAGGGCTCCCCTAGCCTTCAGGCTAGGGCACCCCTAGGCTTTAGGCTCCCCTAGGTTAAGGCTAGGGCTCCCCTAGCCTTCAGGCTAGGGCACCCCTAGGCTTTAGGCTAGGGCTCCCCTAGGCTAAGGCTAGGGCTCCCCTAGCCTTCAGGCTGGGCACCCCTAGGCTTTAGGCTCCCCTAGGCTAAGGCTAGGGCTCCCCTAGCCTTCAGGCTAGGGCACCCCTAGGCTTTAGGCTAGGGCTCCCCTAGGCTAAGGCTAGGGCTCCCCTAGCCTTCAGGCTAGGGCACCCCTAGGCTTTAGGCTCCCCTAGGCTAAGGCTAGGGCTCCCCTAGCCTTCAGGCTAGGGCACCCCTAGGCTTTAGGCTAGGGCTCCCCTAGGCTAAGGCTAGGGCTCCCCTAGCCTTCAGGCTAGGGCACCCCTAGGCTTTAGGCTCCCCTAGGCTAAGGCTAGGGCTCCCCTAGCCTTCAGGCTAGGGCACCCCTAGGCTTTAGGCTCCCCTAGGCTAAGGCTAGGGCTCCCCTAGCCTTCAGGCTAGGGCACCCCTAGGCTTTAGGCTAGGGCTCCCCTAGGCTAAGGCTAGGGCTCCCCTAGCCTTCAGGCTAGGGCACCCCTAGGCTTTAGGCTCCCCTAGGCTAAGGCTAGGGCTCCCCTAGCCTTCAGGCTAGGGCACCCCTAGGCTTTAGGCTAGGGCTCCCCTAGGCTAAGGCTAGGGCTCCCCTAGCCTTCAGGCTAGGGCACCCCTAGGCTTTAGGCTCCCCTAGGCTAAGGCTAGGGCTCCCCTAGCCTTCAGGCTATGGCACCCCTAGGCTTTAGGTTAGGGCTACCCTAGGCTAAGGCTAGGGCTCCCCTAGCCTTCAGGCTAGGGCACCCCTAGGCTTTAGGCTCCCCTAGGCTAAGGCTAGGGCTCCCCTAGCCTTCAGGCTAGGGCACCCCTAGGCTTTAGGCTAGAGCTCCCCTAGGCTAAGGCTAGGGCTCCCCTAGCCTTCAGGCTAGGGCACCCCTAGGCTTTAGGCTAGAGCTCCCCTAGGCTAAGGCTAGGGCTCCCCTAGCCTTCAGGCTAGGGCACCCCTAGGCTTTAGGCTAGAGCTCCCCTAGGCTAAGGCTAGGGCTCCCCTAGCCTTCAGGCTAGGGCACCCCTAGGCTTTAGGCTAGAGCTCCCCTAGGCTAAGGCTAGGGCTCCCCTAGCCTTCAGGCTAGGGCACCCCTAGGCCTTGGGCTCCCCTAGGCTAAGGCTAGGGCTCCCCTAGCCTTCAGGCTAGGGCACCCCTAGGCCTTGGGCTCCCCTAGGCTAAGGCTAGGGCTCCCCTAGCCTTCAGGCTAGGGCACCCCTAGGCCTTGGGCTCCCCTAGGCTAAGGCTAGGGCTCCCCTAGCCTTCAGGCTAGGGCACCCCTAGGCCTTGGGCTCCCCTAGGCTAAGGCTAGGGCTCCCCTAGCCTTCAGGCTAGGGCACCCCTAGGCCTTGGGCTCCCCTAGGCTAAGGCTAGGGCTCCCCTAGCCTTCAGGCTAGGGCACCCCTAGGCCTTGGGCTCCCCTAGGCTAAGGCTAGGGCTCCCCTAGCCTTCAGGCTAGGGCACCCCTAGGCCTTGGGCTCCCCTAGGCTAAGGCTAGGGCTCCCCTAGCCTTCAGGCTAGGGCACCCCTAGGCCTTGGGCTCCCCTAGGCTAAGGCTAGGGCTCCCCTAGCCTTCAGGCTAGGGCACCCCTAGGCCTTGGGCTCCCCTAGGCTAAGGCTAGGGCTCCCCTAGCCTTCAGGCTAGGGCACCCCTAGGCCTTGGGCTCCCCTAGGCTAAGGCTAGGGCTCCCCTAGCCTTCAGGCTAGGGCACCCCTAGGCCTTGGGCTCCCCTAGGCTAAGGCTAGGGCTCCCCTAGCCTTCAGGCTAGGGCACCCCTAGGCCTTGGGCTCCCCTAGGCTAAGGCTAGGGCTCCCCTAGCCTTCAGGCTAGGGCACCCCTAGGCCTTGGGCTCCCCTAGGCTAAGGCTAGGGCTCCCCTAGCCTTCAGGCTAGGGCACCCCTAGGCCTTGGGCTCCCCTAGGCTAAGGCTAGGGCTCCCCTAGCCTTCAGGCTAGGGCACCCCTAGGCCTTGGGCTCCCCTAGGCTAAGGCTAGGGCTCCCCTAGCCTTCAGGCTAGGGCACCCCTAGGCCTTGGGCTCCCCTAGGCTAAGGCTAGGGCTCCCCTAGCCTTCAGGCTAGGGCACCCCTAGGCCTTGGGCTCCCCTAGGCTAAGGCTAGGGCTCCCCTAGCCTTCAGGCTAGGGCACCCCTAGGCCTTGGGCTCCCCTAGGCTAAGGCTAGGGCTCCCCTAGCCTTCAGGCTAGGGCACCCCTAGGCCTTGGGCTCCCCTAGGCTAAGGCTAGGGCTCCCCTAGCCTTCAGGCTAGGGCACCCCTAGGCCTTGGGCTCCCCTAGGCTAAGGCTAGGGCTCCCCTAGCCTTCAGGCTAGGGCACCCCTAGGCCTTGGGCTCCCCTAGGCTAAGGCTAGGGCTCCCCTAGCCTTCAGGCTAGGGCACCCCTAGGCCTTGGGCTCCCCTAGGCTAAGGCTAGGGCTCCCCTAGCCTTCAGGCTAGGGCACCCCTAGGCCTTGGGCTCCCCTAGGCTAAGGCTAGGGCTCCCCTAGCCTTCAGGCTAGGGCACCCCTAGGCCTTGGGCTCCCCTAGGCTAAGGCTAGGGCTCCCCTAGCCTTCAGGCTAGGGCACCCCTAGGCCTTGGGCTCCCCTAGGCTAAGGCTAGGGCTCCCCTAGCCTTCAGGCTAGGGCACCCCTAGGCCTTGGGCTCCCCTAGGCTAAGGCTAGGGCTCCCCTAGCCTTCAGGCTAGGGCACCCCTAGGCCTTGGGCTCCCCTAGGCTAAGGCTAGGGCTCCCCTAGCCTTCAGGCTAGGGCACCCCTAGGCCTTGGGCTCCCCTAGGCTAAGGCTAGGGCTCCCCTAGCCTTCAGGCTAGGGCACCCCTAGGCCTTGGGCTCCCCTAGGCTAAGGCTAGGGCTCCCCTAGCCTTCAGGCTAGGGCACCCCTAGGCCTTGGGCTCCCCTAGGCTAAGGCTAGGGCTCCCCTAGCCTTCAGGCTAGGGCACCCCTAGGCCTTGGGCTCCCCTAGGCTAAGGCTAGGGCTCCCCTAGCCTTCAGGCTAGGGCACCCCTAGGCCTTGGGCTCCCCTAGGCTAAGGCTAGGGCTCCCCTAGCCTTCAGGCTAGGGCACCCCTAGGCCTTGGGCTCCCCTAGGCTAAGGCTAGGGCTCCCCTAGCCTTCAGGCTAGGGCACCCCTAGGCCTTGGGCTCCCCTAGGCTAAGGCTAGGGCTCCCCTAGCCTTCAGGCTAGGGCACCCCTAGGCCTTGGGCTCCCCTAGGCTAAGGCTAGGGCTCCCCTAGCCTTCAGGCTAGGGCACCCCTAGGCCTTGGGCTCCCCTAGGCTAAGGCTAGGGCTCCCCTAGCCTTCAGGCTAGGGCACCCCTAGGCCTTGGGCTCCCCTAGGCTAAGGCTAGGGCTCCCCTAGCCTTCAGGCTAGGGCACCCCTAGGCCTTGGGCTCCCCTAGGCTAAGGCTAGGGCTCCCCTAGCCTTCAGGCTAGGGCACCCCTAGGCCTTGGGCTCCCCTAGGCTAAGGCTAGGGCTCCCCTAGCCTTCAGGCTAGGGCACCCCTAGGCCTTGGGCTCCCCTAGGCTAAGGCTAGGGCTCCCCTAGCCTTCAGGCTAGGGCACCCCTAGGCCTTGGGCTCCCCTAGGCTAAGGCTAGGGCTCCCCTAGCCTTCAGGCTAGGGCACCCCTAGGCCTTGGGCTCCCCTAGGCTAAGGCTAGGGCTCCCCTAGCCTTCAGGCTAGGGCACCCCTAGGCCTTGGGCTCCCCTAGGCTAAGGCTAGGGCTCCCCTAGCCTTCAGGCTAGGGCACCCCTAGGCCTTGGGCTCCCCTAGGCTAAGGCTAGGGCTCCCCTAGCCTTCAGGCTAGGGCACCCCTAGGCCTTGGGCTCCCCTAGGCTAAGGCTAGGGCTCCCCTAGCCTTCAGGCTAGGGCACCCCTAGGCCTTGGGCTCCCCTAGGCTAAGGCTAGGGCTCCCCTAGCCTTCAGGCTAGGGCACCCCTAGGCCTTGGGCTCCCCTAGGCTAAGGCTAGGGCTCCCCTAGCCTTCAGGCTAGGGCACCCCTAGGCCTTGGGCTCCCCTAGGCTAAGGCTAGGGCTCCCCTAGCCTTCAGGCTAGGGCACCCCTAGGCCTTGGGCTCCCCTAGGCTAAGGCTAGGGCTCCCCTAGCCTTCAGGCTAGGGCACCCCTAGGCCTTGGGCTCCCCTAGGCTAAGGCTAGGGCTCCCCTAGCCTTCAGGCTAGGGCACCCCTAGGCCTTGGGCTCCCCTAGGCTAAGGCTAGGGCTCCCCTAGCCTTCAGGCTAGGGCACCCCTAGGCCTTGGGCTCCCCTAGGCTAAGGCTAGGGCTCCCCTAGCCTTCAGGCTAGGGCACCCCTAGGCCTTGGGCTCCCCTAGGCTAAGGCTAGGGCTCCCCTAGCCTTCAGGCTAGGGCACCCCTAGGCCTTGGGCTCCCCTAGGCTAAGGCTAGGGCTCCCCTAGCCTTCAGGCTAGGGCACCCCTAGGCCTTGGGCTCCCCTAGGCTAAGGCTAGGGCTCCCCTAGCCTTCAGGCTAGGGCACCCCTAGGCCTTGGGCTCCCCTAGGCTAAGGCTAGGGCTCCCCTAGCCTTCAGGCTAGGGCACCCCTAGGCCTTGGGCTCCCCTAGGCTAAGGCTAGGGCTCCCCTAGCCTTCAGGCTAGGGCACCCCTAGGCCTTGGGCTCCCCTAGGCTAAGGCTAGGGCTCCCCTAGCCTTCAGGCTAGGGCACCCCTAGGCCTTGGGCTCCCCTAGGCTAAGGCTAGGGCTCCCCTAGCCTTCAGGCTAGGGCACCCCTAGGCCTTGGGCTCCCCTAGGCTAAGGCTAGGGCTCCCCTAGCCTTCAGGCTAGGGCACCCCTAGGCCTTGGGCTCCCCTAGGCTAAGGCTAGGGCTCCCCTAGCCTTCAGGCTAGGGCACCCCTAGGCCTTAGGCTCCCCTAGGCTAAGGCTAGGGCTCCCCTAGCCTTCAGGCTAGGGCACCCCTAGGCCTTAGGCTCCCCTAGGCTAAGGCTAGGGCTCCCCTAGCCTTCAGGCTAGGGCACCCCTAGGCCTTAGGCTCCCCTAGGCTAAGGCTAGGGCTCCCCTAGCCTTCAGGCTAGGGCACCCCTAGGCCTTAGGCTCCCCTAGGCTAAGGCTAGGGCTCCCCTAGCCTTCAGGCTAGGGCACCCCTAGGCCTTAGGCTCCCCTAGGCTAAGGCTAGGGCTCCCCTAGCCTTCAGGCTAGGGCACCCCTAGGCCTTAGGCTCCCCTAGGCTAAGGCTAGGGCTCCCCTAGCCTTCAGGCTAGGGCACCCCTAGGCCTTAGGCTCCCCTAGGCTAAGGCTAGGGCTCCCCTAGCCTTCAGGCTAGGGCACCCCTAGGCCTTAGGCTCCCCTAGGCTAAGGCTAGGGCTCCCCTAGCCTTCAGGCTAGGGCACCCCTAGGCCTTAGGCTCCCCTAGGCTAAGGCTAGGGCTCCCCTAGCCTTCAGGCTAGGGCACCCCTAGGCCTTAGGCTCCCCTAGGCTAAGGCTAGGGCTCCCCTAGCCTTCAGGCTAGGGCACCCCTAGGCCTTAGGCTCCCCTAGGCTAAGGCTAGGGCTCCCCAAGCCTTCAGGCTAGGGCACCCCTAGGCCTTAGGCTCCCCTAGGCTAAGGCTAGGGCTCCCCTAGCCTTCAGGCTAGGGCACCCCTAGGCCTTAGGCTCCCCTAGGCTAAGGCTAGGGCTCCCCTAGCCTTCAGGCTAGGGCACCCCTAGGCCTTAGGCTCCCCTAGGCTAAGGCTAGGGCTCCCCTAGCCTTCAGGCTAGGGCACCCCTAGGCCTTAGGCTCCCCTAGGCTAAGGCTAGGGCTCCCCTAGCCTTCAGGCTAGGGCACCCCTAGGCCTTAGGCTCCCCTAGGCTAAGGCTAGGGCTCCCCTAGCCTTCAGGCTAGGGCACCCCTAGGCCTTAGGCTCCCCTAGGCTAAGGCTAGGGCTCCCCTAGCCTTCAGGCTAGGGCACCCCTAGGCTTTAGGCTAGGGCTCCCCTAGGCTAAGGCTAGGGCTCCCCTAGCCTTCAGGCTAGGGCACCCCTAGGCTTTAGGCTAGGGCTCCCCTAGGCTAAGGCTAGGGCTCCCCTAGCCTTCAGGCTAGGGCACCCCTAGGCTTTAGGCTCCCCTAGGCTAAGGCTAGGGCTCCCCTAGCCTTCAGGCTAGGGCACCCCTAGGCTTTAGGCTCCCCTAGGCTAAGGCTAGGGCTCCCCTAGCCTTCAGGCTAGGGCACCCCTAGGCTTTAGGCTCCCCTAGGCTAAGGCTAGGGCTCCCCTAGCCTTCAGGCTAGGGCACCCCTAGGCTTTAGGCTCCCCTAGGCTAAGGCTAGGGCTCCCCTAGCCTTCAGGCTAGGGCACCCCTAGGCTTTAGGCTAGGGCTCCCCTAGGCTAAGGCTAGAGCTCCCCTAGCCTTCAGGCTAGGGCACCCCTAGGATTTAGGCTCCCCTAGGCTAAGGCTAGGGCTCCCCTAGCCTTCAGGCTAGGGCACCCCTAGGCTTTAGGCTAGGGCACCCCTAGGCTAAGGCTAGGGCTCCCCTAGCCTTCAGGCTAGGGCACCCCTAGGCTTTAGGCTCCCCTAGGCTAAGGCTAGGGCTCCCCTAGCCTTCAGGCTAGGGCACCCCTAGGCTTTAGGCTCCCCTAGGCTAAGGCTAGGGCTCCCCTAGCCTTCAGGCTAGGGCACCCCTAGGCTTTAGGCTGCTCCCCTAGGCTAAGGCTAGGGCTCCCCTAGCCTTCAGGCTAGGGCACCCCTAGGCTTTAGGCTCCCCTAGGCTAAGGCTAGGGCTCCCCTAGCCTTCAGGCTAGGGCACCCCTAGGCTTTAGGCTAGGGCTCCCCTAGGCTAAGGCTAGGGCTCCCCTAGCCTTCAGGCTAGGGCACCCCTAGGCTTTAGGCTCCCCTAGGCTAAGGCTAGGGCTCCCCTAGCCTTCAGGCTAGGGCACCCCTAGGCTTTAGGCTAGGGCTCCCCTAGGCTAAGGCTAGGGCTCCCCTAGCCTTCAGGCTAGGGCACCCCTAGGCTTTAGGCTCCCCTAGGCTAAGGCTAGGGCTCCCCTAGCCTTCAGGCTAGGGCAGCCCTAGGCTTTAGGCTAGGGCTCCCCTAGGCTAAGGCTAGGGCTCCCCTAGCCTTCAGGCTAGGGCACCACTAGGCTTTAGGCTCCCCTAGGCTAAGGCTAGGGCTCCCCTAGCCTTCAGGCTAGGGCACCCCTAGGCTTTAGGCTAGGCCCCCTAGGCTAAGGCTAGGGCTCCCCTAGCCTTCAGGCTAGGGCACCCCTAGGCTTTAGGCTCCCCTAGGCTAAGGCTAGGGCTCCCCTAGCCTTCAGGCTAGGGCACCCCTAGGCCTTAGGCTCCCCTAGGCTAAGGCTAGGGCTCCCCTAGCCTTCAGGCTAGGGCACCCCTAGGCCTTAGGCTCCCCTAGGCTAAGGCTAGGGCTCCCCTAGCCTTCAGGCTAGGGCACCCCTAGGCCTTAGGCTCCCCTAGGCTAAGGCTAGGGCTCCCCTAGCCTTCAGGCTAGGGCACCCCTAGGCCTTAGGCTCCCCTAGGCTAAGGCTAGGGCTCCCCTAGCCTTCAGGCTAGGGCACCCCTAGGCCTTAGGCTCCCCTAGGCTAAGGCTAGGGCTCCCCTAGCCTTCAGGCTAGGGCACCCCTAGGCCTTAGGCTCCCCTAGGCTAAGGCTAGGGCTCCCCTAGCCTTCAGGCTAGGGCACCCCTAGGCCTTAGGCTCCCCTAGGCTAAGGCTAGGGCTCCCCTAGCCTTCAGGCTAGGGCACCCCTAGGCCTTAGGCTCCCCTAGGCTAAGGCTAGGGCTCCCCTAGCCTTCAGGCTAGGGCACCCCTAGGCCTTAGGCTCCCCTAGGCTAAGGCTAGGGCTCCCCTAGCCTTCAGGCTAGGGCACCCCTAGGCCTTAGGCTCCCCTAGGCTAAGGCTAGGGCTCCCCTAGCCTTCAGGCTAGGGCACCCCTAGGCCTTAGGCTCCCCTAGGCTAAGGCTAGGGCTCCCCTAGCCTTCAGGCTAGGGCACCCCTAGGCCTTAGGCTCCCCTAGGCTAAGGCTAGGGCTCCCCTAGCCTTCAGGCTAGGGCACCCCTAGGCCTTAGGCTCCCCTAGGCTAAGGCTAGGGCTCCCCTAGCCTTCAGGCTAGGGCACCCCTAGGCCTTAGGCTCCCCTAGGCTAAGGCTAGGGCTCCCCTAGCCTTCAGGCTAGGGCACCCCTAGGCCTTAGGCTCCCCTAGGCTAAGGCTAGGGCTCCCCTAGCCTTCAGGCTAGGGCACCCCTAGGCCTTAGGCTCCCCTAGGCTAAGGCTAGGGCTCCCCTAGCCTTCAGGCTAGGGCACCCCTAGGCCTTAGGCTCCCCTAGGCTAAGGCTAGGGCTCCCCTAGCCTTCAGGCTAGTGCACCCCTAGGCCTTAGGCTCCCCTAGGCTAAGGCTAGGGCTCCCCTAGCCTTCAGGCTAGGGCACCCCTAGGCCTTAGGCTCCCCTAGGCTAAGGCTAGGGCTCCCCTAGCCTTCAGGCTAGGGCACCCCTAGGCCTTAGGCTCCCCTAGGCTAAGGCTAGGGCTCCCCTAGCCTTCAGGCTAGGGCACCCCTAGGCCTTAGGCTCCCCTAGGCTAAGGCTAGGGCTCCCCTAGCCTTCAGGCTAGGGCACCCCTAGGCCTTAGGCTCCCCTAGGCTAAGGCTAGGGCTCCCCTAGCCTTCAGGCTAGGGCACCCCTAGGCCTTAGGCTCCCCTAGGCTAAGGCTAGGGCTCCCCTAGCCTTCAGGCTAGGGCACCCCTAGGCTTTAGGCTAGGGCTCCCCTAGGCTAAGGCTAGGGCTCCCCTAGCCTTCAGGCTAGGGCACCCCTAGGCTTTAGGCTCCCCTAGGCTAAGGCTAGGGCTCCCCTAGCCTTCAGGCTAGGGCACCCCTAGGCTTTAGGCTAGGGCTCCCCTAGGCTAAGGCTAGGGCTCCCCTAGCCTTCAGGCTAGGGCACCCCTAGGCTTTAGGCTCCCCTAGGCTAAGGCTAGGGCTCCCCTAGCCTTCAGGCTAGGGCACCCCTAGGCTTTAGGCTAGGGCTCCCCTAGGCTAAGGCTAGGGCTCCCCTAGCCTTCAGGCTAGGGCACCCCTAGGCTTTAGGCTCCCCTAGGCTAAGGCTAGGGCTCCCCTAGCCTTCAGGCTAGGGCACCCCTAGGCTTTAGGCTAGGGCTCCCCTAGGCTAAGGCTAGGGCTCCCCTAGCCTTCAGGCTAGGGCACCCCTAGGCTTTAGGCTCCCCTAGGCTAAGGCTAGGGCTCCCCTAGCCTTCAGGCTAGGGCACCCCTAGGCTTTAGGCTAGAGCTCCCTAGGCTAAGGCTAGGGCTCCCCTAGCCTTCAGGCTAGGGCACCCCTAGGCTTTAGGCTCCCCTAGGCTAAGGCTAGGGCTCCCCTAGCCTTCAGGCTAGGGCACCCCTAGGCCTTAGGCTCCCCTAGGCTAAGGCTAGGGCTCCCCTAGCCTTCAGGCTAGGGCACCCCTAGACCTTAGGCTCCCCTAGGTTAAGGCTAGGGCTCCCCTAGCCTTCAGGCTAGGGCACCCCTAGGCCTTAGGCTCCCCTAGGCTAAGGCTAGGGCTCCCCTAGCCTTCAGGCTAGGGCACCCCTAGGCCTTAGGCTACCCTAGGCTAAGGCTAGGGCTCCCCTAGCCTTCAGGCTAGGGCACCCCTAGGCCTTAGGCTCCCCTAGGCTAAGGCTAGGGCTCCCCTAGCCTTCAGGCTAGGGCACCCCTAGGCCTTAGGCTCCCCTAGGCTAAGGCTAGGGCTCCCCTAGCCTTCAGGCTAGGGCACCCCTAGGCCTTAGGCTCCCCTAGGCTAAGGCTAGGGCTCCCCTAGCCTTCAGGCTAGGGCACCCCTAGGCCTTAGGCTCCCCTAGGCTAAGGCTAGGGCTCCCCTAGCCTTCAGGCTAGGGCACCCCTAGGCCTTAGGCTCCCCTAGGCTAAGGCTAGGGCTCCCCTAGCCTTCAGGCTAGGGCACCCCTAGGCCTTAGGCTCCCCTAGGCTAAGGCTAGGGCTCCCCTAGCCTTCAGGCTAGGGCACCCCTAGACCTTAGGCTCCCCTAGGCTAAGGCTAGGGCTCCCCTAGCCTTCAGGCTAGGGCACCCCTAGGCCTTAGGCTCCCCTAGGCTAAGGCTAGGGCTCCCCTAGCCTTCAGGCTAGGGCACCCCTAGGCTTTAGACTCCCCTAGGCTAAGGCTAGGGCTCCCCTAGCCTTCAGGCTAGGGCACCCCTAGGCTTTAGGCTAGGGCTCCCCTAGGCTAAGGCTAGGGCTCCCCTAGCCTTCAGGCTAGGGCACCCCTAGGCTTTAGGCTCCCCTAGGCTAAGGCTAGGGCTCCCCTAGCCTTCAGGCTAGGGCACCCCTAGGCTTTAGGCTAGGGCTCCCCTAGGCTAAGGCTAGGGCTCCCCTAGCCTTCAGGCTAGGGCACCCCTAGGCTTTAGGCTCCCCTAGGCTAAGGCTAGGGCTCCCCTAGCCTTCAGGCTAGGGCACCCCTAGGCTTTAGGCTAGGGCTCCCTAGGCTAAGGCTAGGGCTCCCCTAGCCTTCAGGCTAGGGCACCCCTAGGCTTTAGGCTCCCCTAGGCTAAGGCTAGGGCTCCCCTAGCCTTCAGGCTAGGGCACCCCTAGGCTTTAGGCTAGGGCTCCCCTAGGCTAAGGCTAGGGCTCCCCTAGCCTTCAGGCTAGGGCACCCCTAGGCTTTAGGCTCCCCTAGGCTAAGGCTAGGGCTCCCCTAGCCTTCAGGCTAGGGCACCCCTAGGCTTTAGGCTAGAGCTCCCCTAGGCTAAGGCTAGGGCTCCCCTAGCCTTCAGGCTAGGGCACCCCTAGGCTTTAGGCTCCCCTAGGCTAAGGCTAGGGCTCCCCTAGCCTTCAGGCTAGGGCACCCCTAGGCCTTAGGCTCCCCTAGGCTAAGGCTAGGGCTCCCCTAGCCTTCAGGCTAGGGCACCCCTAGACCTTAGGCTCCCCTAGGCTAAGGCTAGGGCTCCCCTAGCCTTCAGGCTAGGGCACCCCTAGGCCTTAGGCTCCCCTAGGCTAAGGCTAGGGCTCCCCTAGCCTTCAGGCTAGGGCACCCCTAGGCCTTAGGCTCCCCTAGGCTAAGGCTAGGGCTCCCCTAGCCTTCAGGCTAGGGCACCCCTAGGCCTTAGGCTCCCCTAGGCTAAGGCTAGGGCTCCCCTAGCCTTCAGGCTAGGGCACCCCTAGGCCTTAGGCTCCCCTAGGCTAAGGCTAGGGCTCCCCTAGCCTTCAGGCTAGGGCACCCCTAGGCCTTAGGCTCCCCTAGGCTAAGGCTAGGGCTCCCCTAGCCTTCAGGCTAGGGCACCCCTAGGCCTTAGGCTCCCCTAGGCTAAGGCTAGGGCTCCCCTAGCCTTCAGGCTAGGGCACCCCTAGGCCTTAGGCTCCCCTAGGCTAAGGCTAGGGCTCCCCTAGCCTTCAGGCTAGGGCACCCCTAGGCCTTAGGCTCCCCTAGGCTAAGGCTAGGGCTCCCCTAGCCTTCAGGCTAGGGCACCTCTAGGCCTTAGGCTCCCCTAGGCTAAGGCTAGGGCTCCCCTAGCCTTCAGGCTAGGGCACCCCTAGGCCTTAGGCTCCCCTAGGCTAAGGCTAGGGCTCCCCTAGCCTTCAGGCTAGGGCACCCCTAGGCCTTAGGCTCCCCTAGGCTAAGGCTAGGGCTCCCCTAGCCTTCAGGCTAGGGCACCCCTAGGCCTTAGGCTCCCCTAGGCTAAGGCTAGGGCTCCCCTAGCCTTCAGGCTAGGGCACCCCTAGGCCTTAGGCTCCCCTAGGCTAAGGCTAGGGCTCCCCTAGCCTTCAGGCTAGGGCACCCCTAGGCCTTAGGCTCCCCTAGGCTAAGGCTAGGGCTCCCCTAGCCTTCAGGCTAGGGCACCCCTAGGCCTTAGGCTCCCCTAGGCTAAGGCTAGGGCTCCCCTAGCCTTCAGGCCCTTCAGGCTAGGGCACCCCTAGGCTTTAGGCTCCCCTAGGCTAAGGCTAGGGCTCCCCTAGCCTTCAGGCTAGGGCACCCCTAGGCTTTAGGCTCCCCTAGGCTAAGGCTAGGGCTCCCCTAGCCTTCAGGCTAGGGCACCCCTAGGCTTTAGGCTCCCCTAGGCTAAGGCTAGGGCTCCCCTAGCCTTCAGGCTAGGGCACCCCTAGGCTTTAGGCTCCCCTAGGCTAAGGCTAGGGCTCCCCTAGCCTTCAGGCTAGGGCACCCCTAGGCTTTAGGCTCCCCTAGGCTAAGGCTAGGGCTCCCCTAGCCTTCAGGCTAGGGCACCCCTAGACCTTAGGCTCCCCTAGGCTAAGGCTAGGGCTCCCCTAGCCTTCAGGCTAGGGCACCCCTAGGCTTTAGGCTCCCCTAGGCTAAGGCTAGGGCTCCCCTAGCCTTCAGGCTAGGGCACCCCTAGGCTTTAGGCTCCCCTAGGCTAAGGCTAGGGCTCCCCTAGCCTTCAGGCTAGGGCACCCCTAGGCTTTAGGCTCCCCTAGGCTAAGGCTAGGGCTCCCCTAGCCTTCAGGCTAGGGCACCCCTAGGCTTTAGGCTCCCCTAGGCTAAGGCTAGGGCTCCCCTAGCCTTCAGGCTAGGGCACCCCTAGGCTTTAGGCTCCCCTAGGCTAAGGCTAGGGCTCCCCTAGCCTTCAGGCTAGGGCACCCCTAGGCTTTAGGCTCCCCTAGGCTAAGGCTAGGGCTCCCCTAGCCTTCAGGCTAGGGCACCCCTAGGCTTTAGGCTCCCCTAGGCTAAGGCTAGGGCTCCCCTAGCCTTCAGGCTAGGGCACCCCTAGGCTTTAGGCTCCCCTAGGCTAAGGCTAGGGCTCCCCTAGCCTTCAGGCTAGGGCACCCCTAGGCTTTAGGCTCCCCTAGGCTAAGGCTAGGGCTCCCCTAGCCTTCAGGCTAGGGCACCCCTAGGCCTTAGGCTCCCCTAGGCTAAGGCTAGGGCTCCCCTAGCCTTCAGGCTAGGGCACCCCTAGGCCTTAGGCTCCCCTAGGCTAAGGCTAGGGCTCCCCTAGCCTTCAGGCTAGGGCACCCCTAGGCCTTAGGCTCCCCTAGGCTAAGGCTAGGGCTCCCCTAGCCTTCAGGCTAGGGCACCCCTAGGCCTTAGGCTCCCCTAGGCTAAGGCTAGGGCTCCCCTAGCCTTCAGGCTAGGGCACCCCTAGGCCTTAGGCTCCCCTAGGCTAAGGCTAGGGCTCCCCTAGCCTTCAGGCTAGGGCACCCTAGGCCTTAGGCTCCCCTAGGCTAAGGCTAGGGCTCCCCTAGCCTTCAGGCTAGGGCACCCCTAGGCCTTAGGCTCCCCTAGGCTAAGGCTAGGGCTCCCCTAGCCTTCAGGCTAGGGCACCCCTAGGCCTTAGGCTCCCCTAGGCTAAGGCTAGGGCTCCCCTAGCCTTCAGGCTAGGGCACCCCTAGGCCTTAGGCTCCCCTAGGCTAAGGCTAGGGCTCCCCTAGCCTTCAGGCTAGGGCACCCCTAGGCCTTAGGCTCCCCTAGGCTAAGGCTAGGGCTCCCCTAGCCTTCAGGCTAGGGCACCCCTAGGCCTTAGGCTCCCCTAGGCTAAGGCTAGGGCTCCCCTAGCCTTCAGGCTAGGGCACCCCTAGGCCTTAGGCTCCCCTAGGCTAAGGCTAGGGCTCCCCTAGCCTTCAGGCTAGGGCACCCCTAGGCCTTAGGCTCCCCTAGGCTAAGGCTAGGGCTCCCCTAGCCTTCAGGCTAGGGCACCCCTAGGCCTTAGGCTCCCCTAGGCTAAGGCTAGGGCTCCCCTAGCCTTCAGGCTAGGGCACCCCTAGGCCTTAGGCTCCCCTAGGCTAAGGCTAGGGCTCCCCTAGCCTTCAGGCTAGGGCACCCCTAGGCCTTAGGCTCCCCTAGGCTAAGGCTAGGGCTCCCCTAGCCTTCAGGCTAGGGCACCCCTAGGCCTTAGGCTCCCCTAGGCTAAGGCTAGGGCTCCCCTAGCCTTCAGGCTAGGGCACCCCTAGGCCTTAGGCTCCCCTAGGCTAAGGCTAGGGCTCCCCTAGCCTTCAGGCTAGGGCACCCCTAGGCCTTAGGCTCCCCTAGGCTAAGGCTAGGGCTCCCCTAGCCTTCAGGCTAGGGCACCCCTAGGCCTTAGGCTCCCCTAGGCTAAGGCTAGGGCTCCCCTAGCCTTCAGGCTAGGGCACCCCTAGGCCTTAGGCTCCCCTAGGCTAAGCTAGGGCTCCCCTAGCCTTCAGGCTAGGGCACCCCTAGGCCTTAGGCTCCCCTAGGCTAAGGCTAGGGCTCCCCTAGCCTACAGGCTAGGGCACCCCTAGGCCTTAGGCTCCCCTAGGCTAAGGCTAGGGCTCCCCTAGCCTTCAGGCTAGGGCACCCCTAGGCCTTATGCTCCCCTAGGCTAAGGCTAGGGCTCCCCTAGCCTTCAGGCTAGGGCACCCCTAGGCCTTAGGCTCCCCTAGGCTAAGGCTAGGGCTCCCCTAGCCTTCAGGCTAGGGCACCCCTAGGCCTTAGGCTCCCCTAGGCTAAGGCTAGGGCTCCCCTAGCCTTCAGGCTAGGGCACACCTAGGCTTTAGGCTAGGGCTCCCCTAGGCTAAGGCTAGGGCTCCCCTAGCCTTCAGGCTAGGGCACCCCTAGGCTTTAGGCTCCCCTAGGCTAAGGCTAGAGCTCCCCTAGCCTTCAGGCTAGGGCACCCCTAGGGCTTTAGGCTAGGGCTCCCCTAGGCTAAGGCTAGGGCTCCCCTAGCCTTCAGGCTAGGGCACCCCTAGGCTTTAGGCTCCCCTAGGCTAAGGCTAGGGCTCCCCTAGCCTTCAGGCGAGGGCACCCCTAGGCTTTAGGCTAGGGCACCCCTAGGCTAAGGCTAGGGCTCCCCTAGCCTTCAGGCTAGGGCACCCCTAGGCTTTAGGCTCCCCTAGGCTAAGGCTAGGGCTCCCCTAGCCTTCAGGCTAGGGCACCCCTAGGCTTTAGGCTAGGGCTCCCCTAGGCTAAGGCTAGGGCTCCCCTAGCCTTCAGGCTAGGGCACCCCTAGGCTTTAGGCTCCCCTAGGCTAAGGCTAGGGCTCCCCTAGCCTTCAGGCTAGGGCACCCCTAGGCTTTAGGCTAGGGCTCCCCTAGGCTAAGGCTAGGGCTTCCCTAGCCTTCAGGCTAGGGCACCCCTAGGCTTTAGGCTCCCCTAGGCTAAGGCTAGGGCTCCCCTAGCCTTCAGGCTAGTGCACCCCTAGGCTTTAGGCTAGGGCTCCCCTAGGCTAAGGCTAGGGCTCCCCTAGCCTTCAGGCTAGGGCACCCCTAGGCTTTAGGCTCCCCTAGGCTAAGGCTAGGGCTCCCCTAGCCTTCAGGCTAGGGCACCCCTAGGCTTTAGGCTAGGGCTCCCCTAGGCTAAGGCTAGGGCTCCCCTAGCCTTCAGGCTAGGGCACCCCTAGGCTTTAGGCTCCCCTAGGCTAAGGCTAGGTCTCCCCTAGCCTTCAGGCTAGGGCACCCCTAGGCTTTACGCTAGGGCTCCCCCTAGGCTAAGGCTAGGGCTCCCCTAGCCTTCAGGCTAGGGCACCCCTAGGCTTTAGGCTCCCCTAGGCTAAGGCTAGGGCTCCCCTAGCCTTCAGGCTAGGGCACCCCTAGGCTTTAGGCTAGGGCTCCCCTAGGCTAAGGCTAGGGCTCCCCTAGCCTTCAGGCTAGGGCACCCCTAGGCTTTAGGCTCCCCTAGGCTAAGGCTAGGGCTCCCCTAGCCTTCAGGCTAGGGCACCCCTAGGCTTTAGGCTAGGGCTCCCCTAGGCTAAGGCTAGGGCTCCCCTAGCCTTCAGGCTAGGGCACCCCTAGGCTTTAGGCTCCCCTAGGCTAAGGCTAGGGCTCCCCTAGCCTTCAGGCTAGGGCACCCCTAGGCTTTAGGCTCCCCTAGGCTAAGGCTAGGGCTCCCCTAGCCTTCAGGCTAGGGCACCCCTAGGCTTTAGGCTCCCCTAGGCTAAGGCTAGGGCTCCCCTAGCCTTCAGGCTAGGGCACCCCTAGGCTTTAGGCTCCCCTAGGCTAAGGCTAGGGCTCCCCTAGCCTTCAGGCTAGGGCACCCCTAGGCTTTAGGCTCCCCTAGGCTAAGGCTAGGGCTCCCCTAGCCTTCAGGCTAGGGCACCCCTAGGCTTTAGGCTAGGGCTCCCCTAGGCTAAGGCTAGGGCTCCCCTAGCCTTCAGGCTAGGGCACCCCTAGGCTTTAGGCTCCCCTAGGCTAAGGCTAGGGCTCCCCTAGCCTTCAGGCTAGGGCACCCCTAGGCTTTAGGCTAGGGCTCCCCTAGGCTAAGGCTAGGGCTCCCCTAGCCTTCAGGCTAGGGCACCCCTAGGCTTTAGGCTCCCCTAGGCTAAGGCTAGGGCTTCCCCTAGCCTTCAGGCTAGGGCACCCCTAGGCTTTAGGCTAGGGCTCCCCTAGGCTAAGGCTAGGGCTCCCCTAGCCTTCAGGCTAGGGCACCCCTAGGCTTTAGGCTCCCCTAGGCTAAGGCTAGGGCTCCCCTAGCCTTCAGGCTAGGGCACCCCTAGGCTTTAGGCTAGGGCTCCCCTAGGCTAAGGCTAGGGCTCCCCTAGCCTTCAGGCTAGGGCACCCCTAGGCTTTAGGCTCCCCTAGGCTAAGGCTAGGGCTCCCCTAGCCTTCAGGCTAGGGCACCCCTAGGCCTTAGGCTCCCCTAGGCTAAGGCTAGGGCTCCCCTAGCCTTCAGGCTAGGGCACCGCTAGGCCTTAGGCTCCCCTAGGCTAAGGCTAGGGCTCCCCTAGCCTTCAGGCTAGGGCACCCCTAGGCCTTAGGCTCCCCTAGGCTAAGGCTAGGGCTCCCCTAGCCTTCAGGCTAGGGCACCCCTAGGCCTTAGGCTCCCCTAGGCTAAGGCTAGGGCTCCCCTAGCCTTCAGGCTAGGGCACCCCTAGGCCTTAGGCTCCCCTAGGCTAAGGCTAGGGCTCCCCTAGCCTTCAGGCTAGGGCACCCCGAGGCATTAGGCTCCCCTAGGCTAAGGCTAGGGCTCCCCTAGCCTTCAGGCTAGGGCACCCCTAGGCCTTAGGCTCCCCTAGGCTAAGGCTAGGGCTCCCCTAGCCTTCAGGCTAGGGCACCCCTAGGCCTTAGGCTCCCCTAGGCTAAGGCTAGGGCTCCCCTAGCCTTCATGCTAGGGCACCCCTAGGCCTTAGGCTCCCCTAGGCTAAGGCTAGGGCTCCCCTAGCCTTCAGGCTAGGGCACCCCTAGGCCTTAGGCTCCCCTAGGCTAAGGCTAGGGCTCCCCTAGCCTTCAGGCTAGGGCACCCCTAGGCCTTAGGCTCCCCTAGGCTAAGGCTAGGGCTCCCCTAGCCTTCAGGCTAGGGCACCCCTAGGCCTTAGGCTCCCCTAGGCTAAGGCTAGGGCTCCCCTAGCCTTCAGGCTAGGGCACCCCTAGGCCTTAGGCTCCCCTAGGCTAAGGCTAGGGCTCCCCTAGCCTTCAGGCTAGGGCACCCCTAGGCCTTAGGCTCCCCTAGGCTAAGGCTAGGGCTCCCCTAGCCTTCAGGCTAGGGCACCCCTAGGCCTTAGGCTCCCCTAGGCTAAGGCTAGGGCTCCCCTAGCCTTCAGGCTAGGGCACCCCTAGGCCTTAGGCTCCCCTAGGCTAAGGCTAGGGCTCCCCTAGGCTAAGGCTAGGGCTCCCCTAGGCTTTAGGCTAGGGCTCCCCTAGGCTAAGGCTAGGGCTCCCCTAGCCTTCAGGCTAGGGCACCCCTAGGCTTTAGGCTCCCCTAGGCTAAGGCTAGGGCTCCCCTAGCCTTCAGGCTAGGGCACCCCTAGGCTTTAGGCTAGGGCTCCCCTAGGCTAAGGCTAGGGCTCCCCTAGCCTTCAGGCTAGGGCACCCCTAGGCTTTAGGCTCCCCTAGGCTAAGGCTAGGGCTCCCCTAGCCTTCAGGCGAGGGCACCCCTAGGCTTTAGGCTAGGGCACCCCTAGGCTAAGGCTAGGGCTCCCCTAGCCTTCAGGCTAGGGCACCCCTAGGCTTTAGGCTCCCCTAGGCTAAGGCTAGGGCTCCCCTAGCCTTCAGGCTAGGGCACCCCTAGGCCTTTAGGCTAGGGCTCCCCTAGGCTAAGGCTAGGGCTCCCCTAGCCTTCAGGCTAGGGCACCCCTAGGCTTTAGGCTCCCCTAGGCTAAGGCTAGGGCTCCCCTAGCCTTCAGGCTAGGGCACCCCTAGGCTTTAGGCTAGGGCTCCCCTAGGCTAAGGCTAGGGCTCCCCTAGCCTTCAGGCTAGGGCACCCCTAGGCTTTAGGCTCCCCTAGGCTAAGGCTAGGGCTCCCCTAGCCTTCAGGCTAGGGCACCCCTAGGCTTTAGGCTAGGGCTCCCCTAGGCTAAGGCTAGGGCTCCCCTAGGCTTCAGGCTAGGGCACCCCTAGGCTTTAGGCTCCCCTAGGCTAAGGCTAGGGCTCCCCTAGCCTTCAGGCTAGGGCACCCCTAGGCTTTAGGCTAGGGCTCCCCTAGGCTAAGGCTAGGGCTCCCCTAGCCTTCAGGCTAGGGCACCCCTAGGCTTTAGGCTAGGGCTCCCCTAGGCTAAGGCTAGGGCTCCCCTAGCCTTCAGGCTAGGGCACCCCTAGGCTTTAGGCTCCCCTAGGCTAAGGCTAGGGCTCCCCTAGCCTTCAGGCTAGGGCACCCCTATGCTTTAGGCTAGGGCTCCCGTAGGCTAAGGCTAGGCTCCCCTAGCCTTCAGGCTAGGGCACCCCTAGGCTTTAGGCTCCCCTAGGCTAAGGCTAGGGCTCCCCTAGCCTTCAGGCTAGGGCACCCCTAGGCTTTAGGCTAGGGCTCCCCTAGGCTAAGGCTAGGGCTCCCCTAGCCTTCAGGCTAGGGCACCCCTAGGCTTTAGGCTCCCCTAGGCTAAGGCTAGGGCTCCCCTAGCCTTCAGGCTAGGGCACCCCTAGGCTTTAGGCTAGGGCTCCCCTAGGATAAGGCTAGGGCTCCCCTAGCCTTCAGGCTAGGGCACCCCTAGGCTTTAGGCTCCCCTAGGCTAAGGCTAGGGCTCCCCTAGCCTTCAGGCTAGGGCACCCCTAGGCTTTAGGCTCCCCTAGGCTAAGGCTAGGGCTCCCCTAGCCTTCAGGCTAGGGCACCCCTAGGCTTTAGGCTCCCCTAGGCTAAGGCTAGGGCTCCTCTAGCCTTCAGGCTAGGGCACCCCTAGGCTTTAGGCTCCCCTAGGCTAAGGCTAGGGCTCCCCTAGCCTTCAGGCTAGGGCACCCCTAGGCTTTAGGCTAGGGCTCCCCTAGGCTAAGGCTAGGGCTCCCCTAGCCTTCAGGCTAGGGCACCCCTAGGCTTTAGGCTCCCCTAGGCTAAGGCTAGGGCTCCCCTAGCCTTCAGGCTAGGGCACCCCTAGGCTTTACGCTAGGGCTCCCCTAGGCTAAGGCTAGGGCTCCCCTAGCCTTCAGGCTAGGGCACCCCTAGGCTTTAGGCTCCCCTAGGCTAAGGCTAGGGCTCCCCTAGCCTTCAGGCTAGGGCACCCCTAGGCTTTAGGCTAGGGCTCCCCTAGGCTAAGGCTAGGGCTCCCCTAGCCTTCAGGCTAGGGCACCCCTAGGCTTTAGGCTCCCCTAGGCTAAGGCTAGGGCTCCCCTAGCCTTCAGGCTAGGGCACCCCTAGGCTTTAGGCTAGGGCTCCCCTAGGCTAAGGCTAGGGCTCCCCTAGCCTTCAGGCTAGGGCACCCCTAGGCTTTAGGCTCCCCTAGGCTAAGGCTAGGGCTCCCCTAGCCTTCAGGCTAGGGCACCCCTAGGCTTTAGGCTAGGGCTCCCCTAGGCTAAGGCTAGGGCTCCCCTAGCCTTCAGGCTAGGGCACCCCTAGGCTTTAGGCTCCCCTAGGCTAAGGCTAGGGCTCCCCTAGCCTTCAGGCTAGGGCACCCCTAGGCTTTAGGCTCCCCTAGGCTAAGGCTAGGGCTCCCCTAGCCTTCAGGCTAGGGCACCCCTAGGCTTTAGGCTAGGGCTCCCCTAGGCTAAGGCTAGGGCTCCCCTAGCCTTCAGGCTAGGGCACCCCTAGGCTTTAGGCTCCCCTAGGCTAAGGCTAGGGCTCCCCTAGCCTTCAGGCTAGGGCACCCCTAGGCTTTGGGCTCCCCTAGGCTAAGGCTAGGGCTCCCCTCGCCTTCAGGCTAGGGCACCCCTAGGCTTTAGGCTAGGGCTCCCCTAGGCTAAGGCTAGGGCTCCCCTCGCCTTCAGGCTAGGGCACCCCTAGGCTTTAGGCTAGGGCTCCCCTAGGCTAAGGCTAGGGCTCCCCTCGCCTTCAGGCTAGGGCACCCCTAGGCTTTAGGCTAGGGCTCCCCTAGGCTAAGGCTAGGGCTCCCCTCGCCTTCAGGCTAGGGCACCCCTAGGCTTTAGGCTAGGGCTCCCCTAGGCTAAGGCTAGGGCTCCCCTCGCCTTCAGGCTAGGGCACCCCTAGGCTTTAGGCTAGGGCTCCCCTAGGCTAAGGCTAGGGCTCCCCTCGCCTTCAGGCTAGGGCACCCCTAGGCTTTAGGCTAGGGCTCCCCTAGGCTAAGGCTAGGGCTCCCCTCGCCTTCAGGCTAGGGCACCCCTAGGCTTTAGGCTAGGGCTCCCCTAGGCTAAGGCTAGGGCTCCCCTCGCCTTCAGGCTAGGGCACCCCTAGGCTTTAGGCTAGGGCTCCCCTAGGCTAAGGCTAGGGCTCCCCTCGCCTTCAGGCTAGGGCACCCCTAGGCTTTAGGCTAGGGCTCCCCTAGGCTAAGGCTAGGGCTCCCCTCGCCTTCAGGCTAGGGCACCCCTAGGCTTTAGGCTAGGGCTCCCCTAGGCTAAGGCTAGGGCTCCCCTCGCCTTCAGGCTAGGGCACCCCTAGGCTTTAGGCTAGGGCTCCCCTAGGCTAAGGCTAGGGCTCCCCTCGCCTTCAGGCTAGGGCACCCCTAGGCTTTAGGCTAGGGCTCCCCTAGGCTAAGGCTAGGGCTCCCCTCGCCTTCAGGCTAGGGCACCCCTAGGCTTTAGGCTAGGGCTCCCCTAGGCTAAGGCTAGGGCTCCCCTCGCCTTCAGGCTAGGGCACCCCTAGGCTTTAGGCTAGGGCTCCCCTAGGCTAAGGCTAGGGCTCCCCTCGCCTTCAGGCTAGGGCACCCCTAGGCTTTAGGCTAGGGCTCCCCTAGGCTAAGGCTAGGGCTCCCCTCGCCTTCAGGCTAGGGCACCCCTAGGCTTTAGGCTAGGGCTCCCCTAGGCTAAGGCTAGGGCTCCCCTCGCCTTCAGGCTAGGGCACCCCTAGGCTTTAGGCTAGGGCTCCCCTAGGCTAAGGCTAGGGCTCCCCTCGCCTTCAGGCTAGGGCACCCCTAGGCTTTAGGCTAGGGCTCCCCTAGGCTAAGGCTAGGGCTCCCCTCGCCTTCAGGCTAGGGCACCCCTAGGCTTTAGGCTAGGGCTCCCCTAGGCTAAGGCTAGGGCTCCCCTCGCCTTCAGGCTAGGGCACCCCTAGGCTTTAGGCTAGGGCTCCCCTAGGCTAAGGCTAGGGCTCCCCTCGCCTTCAGGCTAGGGCACCCCTAGGCTTCAGGCTAGGGCTCCCCTAGGCTAAGGCTAGGGCTCCCCTCGCCTTCAGGCTAGGGCACCCCTAGGCTTTAGGCTAGGGCTCCCCTAGGCTAAGGCTAGGGCTCCCCTCGCCTTCAGGCTAGGGCACCCCTAGGCTTTAGGCTAGGGCTCCCCTAGGCTAAGGCTAGGGCTCCCCTCGCCTTCAGGCTAGGGCACCCCTAGGCTTCAGGCTAGGGCTCCCCTAGGCTAAGGCTAGGGCTCCCCTCGCCTTCAGGCTAGGGCACCCCTAGGCTTCAGGCTAGGGCTCCCCTAGGCTAAGGCTAGGGCTCCCCTCGCCTTCAGGCTAGGGCACCCCTAGGCTTCAGGCTAGGGCTCCCCTAGGCTAAGGCTAGGGCTCCCCTCGCCTTCAGGCTAGGGCACCCCTAGGCTTCAGGCTAGGGCTCCCCTAGGCTAAGGCTAGGGCTCCCCTCGCCTTCAGGCTAGGGCACCCCTAGGCTTCAGGCTAGGGCTCCCCTAGGCTAAGGCTAGGGCTCCCCTCGCCTTCAGGCTAGGGCACCCCTAGGCTTTAGGCTAGGGCTCCCCTAGGCTAAGGCTAGGGCTCCCCTCGCCTTCAGGCTAGGGCACCCCTAGGCTTTAGGCTAGGG
>NW_027458863.1:0-42638 GCF_050624435.1 Tenrec ecaudatus
GGATCTCTCAGGCTTTCTTCTGATTTGGAAATTCTTAAGTGTCATTGATATGTACATTCTTGTCCTTTGTCAAGTTTTGGTAATGTTCTGCTGTTGTCTATTAAGTTTTATTTAGTTACCCTTTGCCCTCTTCTGGGACTTCCATAATATTTGCATTGATTTGCTTGATGGTGTTCCTTGGGATCATGTTTCTTTACTTTTGTTCCTCAGACTCAATAAGCTGTTCTGTTCTTCTGCCAACTCAAATATCCTGTTGAGTTATCCAGTAACGTTGTTTCTCTTATTTGTTAGTGCTAGTAATTGGATTGGCTTCTTTAAATGTAGGAAGACATATCAGAGGGCCGTATTTGACTTTCTCTGGCTTCACTGTTTCCATGAGGCAGAGTTCAGACATGCCTCCATCCTTCATCCTTCAATATCTATTCTGACACCACCCACTCCTCCCTCACACACTGCCTTTCTGTCGGGTTCAATTATCGGTCCCAGTTAGCCTCACAGAACTCACAGACAATATTCACAATTTAGTGGGCTTATTAAGGAAGGTAACTAGTTACCACAAGTCAGCATCAGGAAACAGTAAGTGTACCTCTCCTGTCATCCAGCAGTCATGTCAGTCTTTAGTCCTTAGCCTCTCAGTCACATAGTCCCTTTGCCTCTTTGGGCCAGAAAGGCAGCCCACTGCTCTGCCTCAAAGTATCATAGTCTCAGTATTGCTCCTCTGTTTTATGTCATGGACGCCTTGCCTCAGCTCTGGTCTTGGCCTAGTCCCTCTGTTCTGTCCCATGGTCTCTGTGATGCAGCCTTTGATGCCTCCATCTCAGTCTCTACCACTTCAGACAAAGATCTCAAGTATGTCCCACTAGGGCCTCTTACACCTTGATGGTCCAGCATTTCTCTGTGTTCCTGCTTCTGAGATGGCTTTTCCACATAACCATCCCTCCAAAATGGGATTTTAACCATAGCCATATAGGCTAGAATTGATAATACAATGCATAAGAGATGATGGCTAGATGGGCCTTATTCATTGACTACATCTCTTCATCTCTTTCTTAGGATCCCTGCTGGCATTGTAGGATAGGCATTGATTGGACTGCTAACCATAAGGTTCCAGAACCAAACTCTCTGGTATGGAGTCAATGCTGATTCCTAGGGATCCCCTATGGGTTTCTGAGTAGAAAGCCCAGGCTTTCTCCTACTGGTACTGGTAGTTTTGAACTGTCGACCATGCAGATTGCAACCCAGTGATTAACTGCTGTACCACCAGGGTTCTGAAGTTCTTACGGTTCAAATTTACCAACTGTTGCTCAGGGGAAAGATGAGACTCTTAGTTTCTGTAAGGATTTACAGCCTTGGAAAACCAATATAGGGTCATTGTGAGTTAGAATCAACTAGAGGGCGGTGATAGAATCTCTTTATAGATATTTTAATTTATGTATATATATATTGCTAACCCAGTTTTCTTTTGTTCTTTGGGCCTGTTTTTTTTCCTAATTGTTTTATTAGGGGCTCATAGAACTCTTATCACAATCCATATATATACGTACATCAATTGTATAAAGCACATCTGTACATTCTTTGCCCTAATCATTTTTTTTACATTTTATTAGGGGCTCATACAATTATTATCACAATCCACACATATACATACATCAATTGTGTAAAGCACATTCCTACATTCTTTGCCCTAATCATTTTGAAAGCATTTCCTCTCCACTTAAGCCCTTTGCATTAGGTCCTCTTTTTTTCCCCCCTCCCTCCCTTGCCCCCCCTCCCTCATGAGCCCTTGATAATTTATAGATTGTTATTTTGTCATATCTTTCCCTATCCGGAGTCTCCCTTACCCCCCGCCCCCCCACCCTTCTCTGCCGTCCGTCTCCCAGAGAGGAGGTCACATGTCGATCCTTGTAATCAGTTCCCCCTTTCCAACCCACTCACCCTCCACTCTCCCAGCATTGCCCCTCATACCATTGGTCCTGAAGTTATCATCCACCCTGGATTCCCTGTGCTTTCAGCTCCCATATGCACCAGTGTAGAATTAGGATCATGGTAGTTGGGGGGAGGAAGCATCCCGGATCCGGGGGAAAGCTGTGTTCTTTTTTTTTTTCTTTCTTTTTTTACATTTCATTAGTGGCTCATACAACTCTTATCACAATCCACACATATACATACATCAATTGTATAAAGCACATCCCTACATTCTTTGCCCTAATCACTCTCAAAGCATTTGCTCTTCACTTTACCTTTGCATCAGGTCCTCTTTTTTTTCTCCCCTCCCTCATGTGCCCTTGGTAATTTATACATTGTTATTTTGTCATATCTTTCACTATCCGGAGTCTCCTTTACCCCCCCCCCCCACCCTTCTCTGCCGTCTGTCTCCCAGAGAGGAGGTCACATGTGGATCCTTGTAATCAGTTCCCCCTTTCCAACCCACTCACCCTCCACTCTCCCAGCATTGCCCCTCATACCAATGGTCCTGAAGTTATCATCCACCCTGGATTCCCTGTGCCTCCAGCTCCCATATGCACCAGTGTACAACCTCTGCCCTATCCAGTCCTGCAAGGTAGAATTCGGATCATGGTAGTTGGGGGAGGAAGCATCCAGGATCTGGGGGAAAGCTGTGTTCTTCATCGGTACTGCATCACACCCTGACTGACCCATCTCCTCTCCTAAACCCCTCTATGAGGGGATCTCCAGTGGCCGACAAATGGGCTTTGTGTCTCCACGCTGCACTTACCCCTTCATTCACTATGGTGTGTGTGTGTGTGTGTGTGTGTGTGTGTGTGTGTGTGTGTGTAAAATTAAAAACTTTTATACAATAGCCTATACTCCAGGATAAAGTGTAGCTATCTGCTTTATACTCCTCCTGGATCATTGCAGTATCCCCACTTTGGGAAACACTGCTATAGAGGGACAGGAGTATAGAAATACTTATAGTGCCCTCTCTGCAACAAACTTTGATTCACAGTTTTAAGGTAATAGTGTTGTGTGAGCTGAACTATATTAAGCTTATATTTTATAGGTCAAAAATGATTGGATGTTGGCACTTTAATTTCAAGCATCTTAATGTAATCTAACATTCCATCTTCCATAAATTTTGTTTTATTTTTAAAATACTAAATGAAAATTAATTGATTGCTAAGTTACTGTGTAAGCAAAATGAAAGAGCATGAAACTGAATCTTTTAAATGTATTTTTAAGTATTCCTGAGAAACAAGAGATTGGAAGACTTGATTTCCTTTGAAAAACAGTTTGTTCACTCCCTCAATGCATGAATATCTCCTTTTATTAAATTGGAACTCTATGATGCTCACTCTCCCGACACAACGTCTGGAGCCAAAGTGGGTGAACAAGTAAATATGGTGAAGAAAGCTGATGGTGCCCGGCTATCAAAAGAGATAGTGACTGGGGTCTTAAAGGCTTGAAGATAAACAAGCGGCCATCTAGCTCAGAAGCAACAAAGTCCACATGGAAGAACACACCAGCCTGTGTGATCGAGTGGTCCCGAAGGGATCAGTTACCAGGCATCAAAGAACAAAAAATCATATCATTGACTGCACACCTCCATGATAGGATCGCTGAAGACAAATGGGTGCATAAGCAAATGTGGTGAAGAAAGCTGATGGTGCCTGGCTATCAAAAGAGATAGTGTCTGGGGTCTTAAAGGCTTGAAGGTGAAAAAGCGGCCATCTAGCTCAGAAGCAAAAAAGCCCACATGGAATAAGCACACCGGCCAGTGCGATCGCGAGGTGCCAAGGGACCAGGTATAAGGCATCATGCAATAAAAAAAAGATATGTGTGTATGTATGTGTACATGTGTGTATATGTATATATGTATATGTATATATGTATATATATACCATATTAAATGAAGGGGGAAGTGCAGAGTGGAGACCCAAGGCCCAAGTGTCGGCCAATGGAGATCCCCTCATAGAGGGGTTTAGGAGAGGAGATGGGTTAATTAGGGTGCGAGGTAGTACCGATGAAGAACACAACTTTCCTCCAGATCCTGGATGCTTCCTCCCCCCAACTACCATGATACGAATTCTACCTTGCAGGGCTGGATAGGGCAGAGGCTGTACACTGGTACATATGAGGGCTGGAGGTACAGGGAATCCAAGGTGGATGATACCTTCAGGACCAAGGGTGTGAGGGATGATGCTGGGAGAGTGGAGGGTGAGTGGGTTGGAAAGGGGGTACTGATTACAAGGATCCACATGTGACCTCTTCCCTGGGAGAGGGACAGCAGCGAAGGGGGGTAAGGGAGACTCCGGATAGGGCAAGATATGACAAAATAACGATGTATAAATTTCCAAGTGCACACGAGGGAGGGGGGAAAGGGGAGGGAGGGGGAAAAAATAAAAAAGAGGACCTGATGCAAGGGGCTTAAGTGGAGAGCAAATGCCTTGAGAATGATTGGGGCAGGGAATGTATGGATGTGCTTTATACAATTGATGTATGTATATGTATGGATTGTGATAAGAGTTGTATGAGTCCCTAATAAAATGTAAAAAAGGAAAAGAGAAAAATATGATTAGGGCAAAGACTGTACAGATGTGCTTTATACAATTGATGTATGTATATGTATGAACTGTGATAAGAATTGTATGAGCCCCAGTAAATTGTTAAAAAGAAAAACAGTTTGTTTTTAGATGTATGTTCTTTTATCCTGATGGATTATGGGAAGGATCTGGTCAATCTAGTTGAGGTAAAATGCTCTTTTCTTTCTTGTTTGCCACTGTTATGTCCCTCATTTTTATTCCTTCTGATTAATATAGTGCATTGTTTGAGAGGAAAACGTCCAACTATGTAGTCTCCTTTTATCTAAATCCCTGGTTTCCTTATTGGTAATACCATCCATGTATACATTTGCAAAGCTTATTTTTCCCTTCCCGGTGACGTAGGAAATTGAGATCTTTAGGTTTAGGACCACAGTAAATATCTGGGAATAGTAAGGGTCCTAAGTACACAGAGGAGGACAGACACATAAAATACAGTACTTTTACTGTTCGGGCATTTATATAATCCCACTTCATGTTATGATCACTGCATATTTTAAAAGGTAATTTGGATAAAATATCTGATTTTCTTTTCAGGTACGGTGTCTAAGAGACTATGGAGAATTTGAAGTTGATGATGGTACCTCTGTGATACTAAGAAAAAACAGCCAGGTATTTATTGTCTTAAGAATGTATACTTTGAACTTCAATAAAAGTATTGAATGAAGAAAATGTTCGAATCAATAGTAAAATAATTACCTTGTGATGACAATTTATAGCACAGGCATTATGTTTAATATAGATCACCTTGTTTTGTACTTTTTGTAAATGTTAAGACTTACAAATATTGAATATACAATGGACTGCAAAAAGTGGGAAAATTCCATTCTGTGATTCCATTTATCTACCATGTGTTCTAAGCAATGTACTAGTAAAATTTTTATCTATTAATTACAAACAGATATAATTTTTATGAGTATATTACTTGGGCTTTGTTTGTTGTTTTTTCATTCTCTTTTGTTTTGTTTTTTCTATAGCACCTATATCTTTAGTGACTTCTTTAAGCATTAAAGAGGGCCACATCCTAAGAACTCATAGTTCTTAGATTGGGGCTAGATTTAAATGGGAGCACAAAATCCATTCACATATCTGTGGTTTATATATGTCTCTGGTTCACTTTAGAAACAACATTATCATTTTATGATAACGAAAACTTTTCAAACCATCTTCCTGGGACATAAGGTAACGATAGTGTGATTCATTTAGCTAATGATACAGAATTTAAAACACGGTTGAGAAAAGCATATAGAAGTATAGGCTGGTTTCAGACATCAATTCATGCTCGAATTGTTGACTTATATAGATTAAATTCAAGTTTCTGAACAATTTATTAAAAAATCTTTTCTGGGGGGACTCATACAGCTCTTATTACAATTCATCCATACATACATTGTGTCCAGCACATTTGTACATTTGTTGCCATATAATTTTCAAAACATTTTCTTTCTACTTGAGCCCTTGGTATCAGCTCCTCATTTTCACCCTCCTTCCCCCACCCTCCCTCACGAACCCTTGATTATTTATAAATTATTATTATTTTGGCATATCTCACACTGTCCAACGTCTCCCTTCACCCACTTTTCTGTTGTCTGTCCCCCATGGAGGAGTTTATATGTAGATCTTTATAATCCCTTGCCCCTTTCTACCCTACCTTCCCTCCACCCTCCCGGTATCGCCACTCTCACTACTAGTCCTCAGAGGGTCATCTGTCCTGGATTGCCTCTGTTTCTAGTTCCTGTCTGTACCAGTGTACATCCTCTGGTCTACCCGTATTTGTAAGGTAGAATTGGGATCATGATAGTGGGAGGGAGGAAGCATTAAAGAACTAGAGGAAAGCTGTATGTTTTATCTTTACTATACTATACCCTGACTGGTTTGTCTCCTCCCCAAGGCCCTTCTGTAAGGGTATGTCCAGTTGCCTATAGATGGGTTTTGTGTCCCCATTTCGCACTCCCACTCATCACAGTGATAGGACTTTTTGTTTTTTGATGCCTGATACCTGATCCCATTGACACCTCGTGATCACACAGGCTGGGCTGGACACTATTTACACAAATAATTAGGGTTGATGTTGGAACAAAACTTTCAACAAAATTCATTCCAAAAGGTAGCAACATGCATACCTGACTAATACATGTCATAACAAAATAAGAAGAGCATTAAAGTAGTAAATATTTGGTATTCCTGGATCACCATTCATTAGGCACCCTGAAGGCCAGAGAGTCAAACCAAAGTCCAATAACTGCCAATTCCATAACTTGGGATAGCAGTCATCATCTTCTCACACTGATGAATTTCAGTCTTAAATCAAAGGGCTCCTGATGAGTTTGAATGAAAGCCCAGTTTACAAACTCCAGTGAATGTAGCTTCCACAAGGATTCTTTCTGGTGTGGCCTATGAAAGATATTGTGTGCCTCCAAAGAACAATATTAAGTCCACGAGTCTGTAGCACACACCCTGGATTACCAAGAGCTGGATAGAAAGTAGGTCCAAAAGGTCCAATTAAGTGGGCCTCTACTCAAGTACTCCCTCAACGCAAGAACACTTTGTTCTAGTCACCTGGCATTCTGTGATAACCTTCCCGCCAGAATTGCTGAAGACAAATGGGTGCATAAGCAAATGTAATGAAGAAAGGTGATGGTGTCCAGCAATGCAAAGATATAGCATCTGGGGTCTTACAGGCTTGAAGATGAACAAGTGACTCTCTCTAAGAAGCAACAAAGCCCACATGGAAGAAGCACACCAGCTTGTGTGATAAAGAGGTGTCGAAGGGATCAGGTATCTGGCATCAAAGACCCAGAACAAAAAGCCTTATTGATGTGATTGAGGGGGAGGGTGGACTGGAGACCCCAAACCCATTTGTAGACAGCTGTGAGAGTAGTGGTAACAAGAGGGGGCACTGATCACAATGTAACCCCTCCTTGGGCATGGGCAGTAGAAAAGAGGGTAAAGAGAGACCTCGGACAGTGTAAGACATGAAAAATTAATAACAATTTATGAATTATTAAGAGTTCGTGAAGAAGGGAAGAGGGAAAAATGAGGAGCCCATGCCAAGGGCTCAAGTAGAATGAAATTGTTTTGAAAATGATGATGGCAACAATGAACAAATGTGCTAGACACAATGGATGGATGCATAGATTGTGATAAGAGCTGTATGAGCCCCCAAGAAAATGATTTTGATCAGAATTGTGTTCTATCTATAGATTTATTGCTTTCAGTAATATTCACATTTTGATTTTTCTGTAGTTTCCTTTGTACAGGTCTTTTGTTTCTTTGGTTAAGTTTATTCCCAGGTATTCATCTTTTGTATGGATATTATAAATGATATTGTTTTCTCTTTTTTATTTTTTTTCTTGATGTTTTTATTTTGGAGCTCTTCAATAGCATATTAAAATTGATTTCTGCTTATTAATCTTGTATGCCATTACTTTAACAGATTCGTTAGTACTTTCCAACAATCTTTCTGTGGAGTCCTTGGGGCTCTCACTATGTAAAATCATACTATCTGCAAATAGTGACACCTTGACCTATTTTTTGCCCAATTATATTCCTTTTATTTTAAAATTTTTTTGCTGTCTGTCTGGCTAAGATGTTTATTGTAGTACAATGTTGAATAAGAATATTGATGAGGGACACTCTTATCTACTTCCTGTTTTCATTTTTTCTAAATGATCGTGATCAGGTTTTGAGGATTATGCTCATTTCATAGAATGCGTGTGGGAGTTTGCTGTCAGTTTCTATATTTTGGAATAGTCTGCACAGAATTAGTTATGGCTCTTCCCTGAATACTTGCTAGCATTCTCCTGTGAAGGCAACATACATACTTCTTTAGAATCTTTCTTGGTTGGAAGTCTCTTGGTGACCTCTAATTCTTCTTTTGCTCTACATGTATCTTTTTATTTCATTTGGATCTTTTGTGATGGCACCCTTTTCATCTCAAATTCTAGATATTTGCATCTTTCTTTTCCTTTGTTAAGTTTTCTAGCAGTTTGTCGATTTTGTTAATCTTTTCATAACCAACTTTTTGTCTTGTTGATTTCCCCCCCATTTTTCAGTTCATTTATTTCTGCTTCAATTTTTATTAGTTCTTTCCCTTTATTGTTGAAGGACTTATGTGGTTTCCCTCTTTCTACTTCTTGGAAGTGTTTTATTAGTATTGGTTTTGGATTTCTCTCATATTTCGTGTGTGTATTGATTGCTATAAATTGACTTCAGATAACTGCATTTGTTGTATCCGAGTTTTTGGTATGATGTGTTATAGGTTTGCTTGTTTTAAGGAGTTTCTTAATTTCTCGTTTTCGTTTACTCTAGTGTCCAGTCATTTTGAAATGGTATGTTGTTCAGTCTCCATGTGTTTGTCTTTTTGTTCCTTTTCTTTCTGTTGTAGATTTCCAGTTTTATAACATTGTGATCTGAGAAAATGAATTGTTGAATTCAAAATTCCTTTATTTTTTCCTCCTCAGGAAATAACCTTTATTTCTCCCTTGTATTTGAGGGATATTTTTGTTCAGTATAATATTCTTGGCTGGCTTCCTTCCGCCCCACCCCCCCTTCCACCCGTCACAATTGTATATATGTCATTCCATTGTCTTCTTGCCTGCAGGTCTTTTGCTGAGAAGTCTGAATTTATCCTTTTCAACTTTCCTTTGTAGATGACTTTTCCTTTTTCTCTACCTGCCCTCAGATTCTCTCCTTTTCTTTATGTCTTGATGTTTTCTCTTTGGTTGTCCATTCTTCTCAGCTTGTTGAATAGTATGTTGAAATTTTCTTCCATGGTTTCTTGTACTATTCTCTGTAGATTTTTTTTTTTGGTGGTGTTCTTTTCCCAGCATTTCTTTTCTTTTTTCTTTTCTTAGATGGGTTCTTATGATAGTGTCCTACAGGATTTATTTGAATGCTTCCGGGTTTTTTTGTTGATTGCTTCTCTTGTCTACTGTCGTGAGGGTAATTGTCTTCAAGCTCATTTATTTTATTTTCCTTTTCCATTTTATTCCTCTAGCCTTTTACTATGTTGCCTAATTCAGTTATCTCATTGCTTATCTTCTAGAATCCTTTGGTTTAAGGATGTTAGTTTCTCAATTTCTTCTGTTTTTCTCATGAACATTCCCCAGATCTCTTGACCTAAGCATCATTCTTCTGAATTCTGTTACTGGTGGTTCACAATCACATCTTCAGACTATTCCATTGGTTTGAGTGCTACTTGGTTGTTCATGTTTGTTTTTCTTGAATTTGGAAGCTTTCTGTGCTTGACTGCTGTTTCTTCAGCATTGTGGTGTGTGAGCTGCTGGTCATACAGAGGTAGAGTTTGTCTAGTGACACAGGTGAGTTCTAATAGGAGCTGGAAAACATACAGTGGTGAAATGAAAAGAAGGGGAAAGGTGCCTAAGTGGGGATAGTGGCTGGGAAAAATAGAATAAAATAAAAGTAATGATAAGAATAAAGTAATGATAGTAATAAGTGACTGTGAATAAGCCAACAGACTTGCAAAAATAATGGGAAAATATTTTCAGAGGGGTAATCACAATAAGGAGCTCTGGTCACATAATGGTTATGTATTGAGTTGTAATCCGAAAGGTCAACATTTTAAAACCACCAGCTGCTCCGCCAAAAAAAGGAGACTTTCTATTCCCATAAACAGTTACAGTCTCAGAAACTCACCGGACAGTTTTACCCTGTCCTATAGGATCACTGTGAGTTGACACTTGCGGGCAGAGAGTTAATCTCAATTAATAGGTTTCATGGAAAGATATTTAATGAGAGAACAGCAAGAAAATAGAAAGATAATTGATAGAAGTACAAGGATCAAAAAAAAAAAAAACTTGGGTATGGTTGTGGGTACCAGATTCTGCTATTGTGGCAATGTGAATGAATGTGAGCATATCTGTGCACGTAGGAGGTCCTGGAAAGCCCATGCTAGAGTGGGTATGCTGGGATACACAGACCTGTCTCTTCCTGGGAGGAATGTGGATTCTCAGGAGGGTGGAGTCACTCCAGAAGAGGAAGTAGGAGATCAAAAAAGAGAGAGAGAGTATTAAAATAGAACAAAAGTACAAAATCCAAAATTATATATAATAAAGCTACCTTGTGGGTGGGGATTCCTGCTCTTTTAGTAGTCTGTGTGTACATGTATGCGGTATCACGGCGCTGGCACACGGGATGGAATGCCTTGTAGAACAAAGCAGGAAAAGAGGAGGAAGATGGGGAAATGGTACAAAGCGTACCTTGGGTACTGAGCATGTGTGTACCAAGCTGCCCAAGTGATCTGCTAGCTATCTGTGTCCCTAGAGGCCAGGGAGGTAGAGGGTTGGCTGGCTGACTGTCTTTTCTCAGGGGCCACGAAGAATCACGATGCTTGTAGAAGCAACTCATGTTGCTGCTCATCCGTAAAGGGGAGTCTGTCAGCAGGCCTTGCTGCTTTCCACTTTGAGAAACTTGGGTCAACTTGGCTTTTAAGTTGAATTTCTTGCTACCAGGAAGTGCAGAATCTCTCTCATAGTGGAAACTCTTTGGTAGTTGCTGAGCACATCTTCCCGGGCTTGTTATATGGTGGCCATCTTACCCCATTTTCTGTCTTTTTCTACTTGAGGTATTATAGTAGTATAGATGTATTTTTTTTCTCACAACAACAACCTTACATTATTTATTGTTAAACTTGATTAGGAAGTAAAAAAACAAGGAATAAACCAGATTATTTGCCGATTGAAGTTCAATTCATCAGATGGGGACAAAAATCTTAATTCATGATATGAGCCTGGGAAAATGCGGCCATGCGTGCCATCCTTCAGGGGGCTCCTTACAGACCCAGCTTGGTTCTTCTCCAATGTCTTCTCTTGGAGTTGTACCTGATTTTATTACCGGTTTTCATTCGAATCCATTGGGGAATGGGCAGATTCTGCTTCTGTTTCTTGGCCAGGAATCTCTTGATCCTGAAAGTCTTATGAGATGACATGGTGAAGTCGGAGCACCACCACACTCGGGGTGGCAGAGAGACGGAGAGGTAGATGTATTTTTTAATATCATTTTACTAGGGGCTCTTACACCTCTTATAGCAACCCATATATCAATTGTATCAAGCACATTTGTACATATGTTGTCACCATTATTTTCAAAACATTTTCTAATTGAGGCCTTGGTATCAGCTCCTGTTTTATTTCCCTCCTTCCCTCCCTCACCCTCATGACTCCTTGTTAAATTATAAATTATTATTATTTTCATATTTTACACTGTCTGCAGTCTCCCTTTACTCTGTTGCTTGTCCCCTGCAGGTGGGGAGTGGCTTATATGTCGATCATTGTGACTGGTTTTCCTTTTCTCCCTTTCCTCTCCCATCTTCCCCTTCCCCTCATGGTATTGCTACTCCCATTACTGTTCCTGAGGGATTTATCTGTCCTGGATTCCGTGTACCAAGAGCTCTGATATGTACTAGGGTACATGTTCCTGTCAAGCCAGATTTGTAAGCTAGAACTGGGGTCAGGATAGTGGGGTGCCAAGGTCAATTAAAGAGCTAGAGTAGTGTGTATTTTGTTGGTGCTAAACTTCACCCTGACTGACTTGACCCTTCTGTGAAGAGATGTCCAATTGTTTACAAATGGGCCCTGGGTCTCCACTCCACCCCCCCCCAATTCATATCTATATGATGGTTTGTTTTGGGTCATCTGATACCTGATCCTGTTGACACCTTGTGATCACACAGGCTGTGTGCTTCTTTCATGTGGGTTTTATTGCTTCCCTGCTAGATGGCCGCTTGTTTAACTTCAAGCCTTTAAGACCCCAAACACTGTATCTTTTCATAGCTAGGCACCATCAGCTTTCTTCACCACATTTGCTAATGCACCCATTTGACTTTAGCTATCATGTCAGGAAGGTGAGCATCACAGAATGCCAGGTTATTAGAAGGAAGTGTTCTTGCGTTGCGGGAGGACTTGAATAGAGAACCAATATTCATCTGCAACCTTAATATTAAACATAAATATATGAACATAGACCCATATCCCTATCATTATATAAGTATATTTTTATATATGTGTGTATATTTACACCTCTATAAATGTCTTTTGCCTCCAACAAACGATCCTTGAACTAACTACAAGTTTTCTTTCTTGATGTGTTTTGTTTTGTTCTTTGTCAGTGATTTGTTGTTGTTTTGTTGTCTGGTTGTATACTGTTGCTTTGTTTTCCTCTGTCTTATTTTCGTGCATGTTATTGTCTCCACAGGTCTGTCTAAATAAGACAGGCTGGATGAACTATCTGGAGGAAAAACAATGGACCGACAGTTCCGGGGGGGGCTTGGGATAGGGGAAGTGGGGGGGTAAGGAAGTGGTGTTAACAAACCCAGGGACAAGGGAACAACATGGGACCCAAAATGGTAGTGAGGAGGGAGTGGCAGGCCTGGTAGGGAATGATCAAGGGTAAGGTTACATAAAGAAGAGGTATAGCTGTAACCCAGGTGGGGATGGAGCTTGGTAGTAGGGCAGGAGGAAAGTCAAGGGAGATGGAGGAAAGAGCTAGGAGTCAAAGGGCATTTATAGAGGTCTAGACAAAGACATGTACATGCAAATATATATATGAGGATGGGGAAATAGATCTATGTTTCTGTATTTATAGGTTTAGTTTTAAGGTGGCAGAAGGACCTTGGACCTCTACTCAAGCACTCCCTCAATGCATGAATACTTTCTTTTATTAAGTTGGCACTCTACGATGCTCACCCTCCCTACACAACTGCTGAAGCCAAAGTGCGTGAACAAGTAAATGTAGTGAAGAAAGCTGATGGTGCCCGGCTATCAAACGAGATAGGGTCTGGGGTCTTAAAGGCTTGAAGATAAACAAGCGGCCATCTAACTCAGAAGGCACAAAGCCCACATGGAAGAACACACCAGCCTGTGTGATCCCGTGGTCCTGAAGGGATCAGTTATCAGGTATCAAAGAACAAAAAAATCATATCATTGGGTGCACACCTCCATGATACGATCACCAATGACAAACGGGTGCATAAGCAAATGTGGCGAAGAAAGCTGATGGTACCCGGCCATCAAAAGAGATAGTGTCTGGGGTCTTAAAGGCTTGAAGGTGAACAAGCGGCCATCTAGCTCAGAAGCAATAAAGCCCACATGGAAGAAGCACACCAGCCTGTGCAATCACGAGGTGCCAAAGGCATCATGCAAAAAAAAAAAAAATATATATATATATATATATACCGTAGTGAATGAAGGGGGAAGTGCAGAGTGGAGACCCAAAGCCCATTTGTCAACCACTGGAGATCCCCTCATAGAGGGGTTTAGGAGAGGAGATGGGTCAGTCAGGGTGCGATGTAGTACCGATGAAGAACACAGCTTTCCCCCAGATCCTGGATACTTCCTTCCCCCAACTACCATGATCCGAATTCTACCTTGCAGGACTGGATAGGGCAGAGGTTGTATTTACACTGGTGCATATGGGAGCTGGAGACACAGGGAATCCAGGGTGGATGATACCTTCAGGACCAGGGGTCTGAGGGGTGATACTAGGAGAGTGAGGGTGAGTGGGTTGGAAAGGGGGAACCGATTACAAGGATCCACATGTGACCTCCTCCCTGGGAGATGGACGGCAGAGAAAGGGAGGAAGGGAGCCTCCGGATAGGGAAAGATATGACAAAATAACAATCTATAAATTATCAAAGGCTCATGAGGGAGGGGGGACCGGGGAGGGAGGGGGGAAAAAAGAGGACCTGATGCAAAGGGCTTAAGTGGAGAGCAAATGCTTTGAAAATGATTAGGGCAAAGAATGTAGGGGTGTGCTTTATACAATTTATGTATGTATTTGTATGGATTGTGATAAGAGTTGTATGAGCCCCTAATAAAATGTAAAAAAAAATGTCTTTTGCCTCCTTTCCTCCTCTATTTCCCTTTACTTTCCTCCTGTCCCACTATCATGTTTGACCTTCATTTGGCTCTCAGTAATTCCTCTTTCAGCTACATTGCACTTGATCTAACCCCACCAGGCATTCTACACCTTCCTCTCCATCAATTTTAGATCTCTTGTTGTTCCCTGTCCGTGGGTCTGTTGGCTCCCCTCCCCCTTCCCTAGCTCTCCCTTTCTATTATCCCCTGGAACCGTCGGTCCCATTTTCTTCTCAGGATTGTAGGATTTGAATTTTTCTAATATGGTTATAAAGTTCTTTCCTGTTGTTTTGTTTATATAGTGGATAACATTGATTGTTTTTCTAATATGTAACCATCATTGCACCCTTGTTATGAATTCATGTTGGTCATGATGATTTACTTTACTGAGATATTTATTGTTGGCTTTATTAGGTAGGGTTTTGTTGAGATATTTTTACATTTATGTTCATAAGGGATATTGCTGTATTATTTTCTTTCCTGGCTATGTTTCTGTCTGATTTGGGTATAATGATTTTACAAGTTTCATAAAATGAATTTGGGGACTTTCCATTTTTATTATGTCCTACAATGGTTTGAATAAAATTGGTGTCAACTCTTCTTTGAATGTATTGGGAGTTTTTAATTGCATGACTTGTTTCTCTTTTCAATATGTATGTTTACTTTTCCTGCTTCAGTGTGTTCGTGTATGATAGATGGTGGTGTTGTTGCTGTTATTGGAAGGTGCTGTGGAGTTATTCCAACTCAGTGTTCCTATGGACAATAGAGCAAAACCCTGCCCCATACTGTGCAGTCCTCACTATTGTTCTTATCTTTGAGCCCAGTGATGCAGCTACTGTGTCAATCCATCTTGTTGAAGGTTTTCCTCGGTTCTAAAACCCGGTACTTTTATCATGCGTGGGACACGTCTCCAAGGTCTGTCTCCCTGGACAACATGTCCAAAGTACATTAAACCAAGTCTCGTCATTTTCTGCTACAGAGCCTTCTGGATGCACTTTTTCTAAGACAATTTTTGTTTTCAGTTCCTCTTTTTAAGTAACTTATTTTTCCTCAATTGCTGTCAGGATTCCTGTCATTTGTAACTTTCATCATGATATGTCATGATTATTTTATTTCAGTCAGCCCTGCTTTTGGTTTGTTTAGCTTCATGAGTACATTTGTTACCATGTCATGATATATTAAGGAAGTTTCCTTCTCTCTGCTCTTTTGATTGTTTTGTTTGTTTCTTCCTGTTTTTTTGTCCAATCACACATAATGTACTTGATGTTGTCCCACAGAATTCTGTGATTTTCTCTAGATTTTCTTGTCTATTTTAAAAATTATTCCTTTACCAAATTAGGTTGAGAGATTTTCTTTAATCTCACTGATGAACTCTCTCTGATTCAATTCTAGTCCATTTGCTCTTTTTTAAAATTAAAAGATCATACTACTGGGGACTCAGTTAGTTTATTGTGCCAACCTGGCCGATAAACACATGTGGGGTTAATTGAAGGGCAGAGGGATAAATGGCTCAGTGAGCCTCACCTTTCTAGTTCTCGGGTCTCTTGCTTTGTGGTCACACCAGGGTGCAACTGCTTTCGCAGTTCCCTGCTTCAGCTTGCAAGACAGACTTCCTGCAAGACATCCCCAGGGAGAAGCCACATGAACGTACCCCGATGCAGCCCTGGGTGCTGGAGCACCCACGTGGAGACCCCTGCCAGCGCTGAGATGCTTACATATTCATTGACTCAGCTTTCCTCTGCAGTCGACATCATTGTGTCTGTTTTGTGAGATGGAGCAGGACTTTGTGGACTGTTATTGGACTAATGGGTTAATGTTGGACTTGTGGGCTTGGGCAGCACTGGGTTGGGATATTTTCTTGATGCGCACTTAACCTTTACATACAACTCTCTCTTATACACAAGTTGCTGTAGATTTACTTCTCCAAAGTACCTAGACTAATAAAGGGGCTCTTAGAGCTCTTATAACAATCAATACATCAATTGTATCAAGCATATTTGTACATATGTTGCCAAGATTATTTTCTAAACATTTACTTTCTATTTGAGCCCTTACTATTAGACCCCAGGGACTCTCAAGGGGCAGGATTGTACTAGGAGGCCAAGAGGTGCAGTCCTTATGCCCTTGTGATGATACTGGCCTTGCTGTGCCCCAGGGTCAGTTAGCCCCTAGGGCAAGGCAGGGCATGAAGTGAGACCAGTGTTAAGAGCTCCGCTGGTGTAGGCAGTCCCCAAAGGAGAGAAGGCCACCGTTGATCCCAAACCCTAGCGAGGTGATCTCCTGGCTGTCTTTTCAGGCAAGTGGGGGAGATATGTCAGTTACGTGGGCGCTGACAGAAAATGAACCAGCCATGTGATGGACATGGGGCTTAGAGGAGCCAGCAGAGAGCAGGCTGCCACGGTCAGGCCTTATCATGGGTTTAGAGGCCAGGGTCAAAATATCAGTCCCTCTTTTTCCCCTCCCTCCCCACCCCACCTTGACCCCTTGATAAATTATAAATTATTATTATTTTCATATCTTAACCTACCACTCTCTCCTGTCACCCTTGGTTTCTGTTGATCGTCCCCCTGGGGTGGGGGTGTGGTTATGTGTCAATCATTGGAGTCACCTTTCTCCTGCCCTCCTGGTATCACTACTTCCATTGTTATTCCTTGATTCAGTGTGTGTCTCGAGCCCTTATCTGTATCTGTGTACATGTTCTGGTCTAGCCCTCAGTGAAAGGCAGGACTGGAGTCATGGTAGTGGGGGGTGAGGAACCTCAAGGAACCAGAGGAATATTGTATATTTCATTGGTGTTATACTGCATCCTAGTTGACTCATCCCTTGTGACCCTTTTGCAAGGAGATGTTCCATTATCTACAGATGGATTTGGGGGTGGGGTGTGGGGTGTGTGTGTGTGTGTTTTGGGTCTTCTGATGCCTGTTACCTGATCCCATCTCATGATCACACAGGCTGGTGTGCTTCTTCCATGTGGGTTTGTTTATCAGCTAGACAGCTGCTTGTTTAACCTCAAGCCTTTTAGATCCCAGATGCTATATCTTTTGATAGAAGAGGTACCATCAGCTTTCTTTTTTTTTTTTAATATTAGCATGGTGTGTTTTATTTTTGCAGTACTTTCACATATCCTGCTCCAATTAGTGATACTTATTTTCCCCAGAGATAAAGAAAACAAGGGAATGGGTTATTAAGCTAAACTGAAATAAGGTATGAATAGCAAACTAGTAAATGTACAAGTAATTTTCTCACATAACACTTGATCACTAGAGTATGAATAGCAGCTTCTCCAACTCTGACACCAAGCGATTACATTTAATGCGATGGAAAGTTAATGTCCAAGCCTGGGTGAGCAGCATCTGACACTTGTCAGAGCCAGTCTTAGTTTTCTGTTGTTGTTGTGGTCGGGTGCTGTCGAACCAGCTCCACCTCACAGTGACCCTCTAGACAAGAGAGCACACCCCATCCAGTCCTGAACCATCCCCAGTATCGCTCTATTTTTGCATCATTGTTGCAGGCAATCCATCAGCTTTCTTTACCACATTTGCTTGTGCACCCATTTTGTCTTCACCGATCATGCCAGGAGGGTGAGCATCACAACATGCCAGGTTCTTAGAACAAAGTATTCTTGTATTGAAGGCAGGCCCTGAGCAGAGACCTAACGTCCATCTACTACACCAATGTCTTGCCATATATGATGTACATAGACCAATACCTCTATTTTTATGAATTAATGTATTTACATAGGTACACACTTATGCTTATACCTCTATCTATAGCTTTGCTTCCTAGATCTTTCCTGTTTCTTTTTACCTTTCTTCTACCTCACCATCACACTCACCCTTCTTCCACCTTAGTAGTTCTTCTCAGCTAAACTGCTGTTACCCCAACACCACCAGGATCTCTATGTCCTCCTCATTGTTGATTTTAATTCCTTAGTTATTCCCGTCTTTGGCGTTGTTTGCTTACCACTCCCTTCCCCTGCCTCCTTCTACTCGCAAAGTCCTTTGCTCTTCTAATGCGTTATCTGTTTCTCTCATCTTAGTATTAATCTTCTGAATTTCTCTTTGCTGTGGTGTACGGTTTCTAGTTTCAATTGATGTGTTATTTTAGTGCTTTCCTGAATTACTCTAGTGTGTGTGTGTGTGTGTGTGTGTGTGTGTGTGTGTTCAGTTTTTCTTTAGCTTCGCAATCTTTCCTTTCTCCCGGTTCATTGATAGTATAAAAGTATAATTTTTAATAGTTTATCAGGTAATTTCAATGCCTTTTCTTCCTGAAAAAAGGTCTTCTAGCTCTATATTGGTCATGTGCTTCAGCTGTTCTGTCTTGTTTCTTCATATAAACTTAAATTGTCTTTGCCACTGAGATGTTGTAGTATTAGTGTTTTTGTGTTTAATTGATCTTAGTATCTTGAGACTGCAGACACTCCACCTATCTACTGGTTGTTGTAAAGGATAATTTGAGAATGTGTGTAGTACTGTTTGTTGTTATTATAGCACAGTTAGCAATGGTTTGTTTGGTGGTCTCACTTACGTAAAGATGATCAGGTGGTACAGGAGTATGTAGTGTCTGTCACTGTATAGGTATGACTACAGTCATAGAGGTGGCTAGGCCTGCGATTGCTGTCCACTGTCAGGTAGAACAGGAAGGGACAAAAAAAATTGCCAACGAAGAAATAATTTTTGAAAAAGAAACCAGCAAGAGACAGCGGACAAACAAGAGCAAGTGAAAGGAATTTAATAACTAGAAGTGTGTGTGTGTGTGTGTGTGTGTGTGTGTGTGTGTGTGTGTGTGTCAAAAACCAAGGTAGAGAAAAATAAAAGAGAAGCTAATCAAAACATAAAAAAGGAAAGGAAGGGAACTGGAAAAGTAAATTAAAATGGAAAGAATAGAAGTAGAAGCAGAAATAAAGAAGAAAGCAGAGTGCAGACGTGATTAAAATAAATAAAAGGAAGTGAAGGAAAAGGAAAAACAAAGAGAAAACTTGGGGTGAGGACCTTTTTGTATAGGTCACAGCCTCTAGGGGGTTGAATATTGATTCCAGATGGAGCTTGGCAGGCCTATCTGTTTTCTGTGGTCCACGCACCTGATCCAGTAGGGCGTTTTTACAGCTTAGGTGATAGCTGAGGGGATTCTTTCTGGTAGAGAAGCAGCTGGGTCAGAATGGCTAATCATGGGGGAACTTTCCACGTGTCCAAGAGCAGCGAGGGATCCAGCAGTGTATTTTTTGCTAGTGCTTTGAGGAGAATCTCAAGCATTTCTGGGCATGGGGGTGATAATCCATCTCTAGGCATGGGGATGTTAAACCATGAGGGCATAGCTTTGTCTTCAAGCAGAAATGGACTTACAAGGATATCTCTGTCTGGTGTATGGGTGAAGGTAGGGGCTGGCAATTGTGATATCAGGAGGGTGTGGGAAACAAGTGAGGATCCTTTCTTAGTGCCAGCTACCAATGTGCCAGGCTTCTGTCTGGATGGAATGCGTCAGGCTAGCTGACAATTCACCTGTCTGTTCTTGCACCACTTTTGTTTCCCTTCATCTTCTAGTTAGTTTTTAGTCCACTTTTCTATAATTTCTTCTGAAGCTCAAGGTTCCAAGATTACCTAGTTTTACTAGATCTCTTGTATCTTTGTTGTAAGTTGTCTGTATAGTTATTCATTATACCTGATGTCCTTAATTCATAAGGTGAGCATCACGGCATGCCAGTTCAATAGAACAAAGTGTTCTTGCAATTGAGGGAGAAAAGAAGTGGAGGTCCAATGTCCATCTGCTACCTTAATTCTAAACCTATCAATATTAACAAGGGTTTAGGAGGGAGGGGGTAGGGAGGGAGATAGAAAAACGAGGAGCTGATACCAAGGGCTCAATTAGAAAGGAAATGTGTTGAGAATGATGAGGTCAACAAATGCACAAATGTCCTAAACACAATGGAATGATGTATTGATTGTGATAAGGGTTGTACAAGCCCCCAATAAAATGATTTAAAAAAAAAGGGGGGCGACTGATTACAAGGATTTACATATAACCCCCTCCATGGAGTTGCACAACAGAAAAGTGGATGAAGGGAGATGTGGGCACTGTAAGACATGACAAAATAATTGATAAATGATCAAGGTTCCATGAAGCAGGGGAAAAAGTGAGGAGCTGATATAAAGGGAGTAAGGAGAAAGCAAATGTTTTGAGAATGATATCAAAAATGTACAAATGAGCGTGACACAATGTATGTACATATGGATAGTTATATGAGCCCTCAATAGAATGATTTTTATTTTTAAAAAAGGGAAAAGAGGAAGTTTCGGGGGGTGTGGGTGGTACATCTATTCCAAGCTATGCTGCTCCCTAAACTATGTGCTCAGATTAGTATTGGAAAATTCGTCTCACCTCATGGATAAAGTCAAATGGAACCCCAAGGACTCTTTCCGGAGGGCCGCGTTCCACTGGAAGAAGGCACCGGTCACCGCCTCCCCACTTCCGGTCATATTTCTCTACCGCGTATGGAATTGTCCCTTTGCAACCACCGTAGCCATGCAACCTGCGTCCTTGCCTTCCCATTGGTTGGGGATTTTTACCGCCAAAGCGCAGGCGATTTCCTAGACCTGCGCTAATAAGCGCGGCGCGAACTAGGCTGCAGGGAGCCCGCAGACTCTTCGGTCAAGTGGGCGGCCGACAAGGAGGTCCCGGTACCAGGTCTACCCGCCATGTTCTGTGAAAAGGCGACGGAGGTGGTCCGCGAACTGCACCACACGCCAGAAGGGCAGCTGCCCGCCTTTAATATGACGGGCTGGACGGCAGAGGGCGGGATGGAGGTCCGGGGAGCTTGGCTGAAAGGGGCTGGAGGGTGAGCGGGATCTCCCCTGGGCTGCTCTTTTCGCGGTTTGCTTCAGATTCCCCTGAGGGTGTGAGCCAAGTTCCCGAAGGGAAAGTAACAGCATAACAAAAGGTTACTGTGGGAGAAAGAAGGAAGTTACTGTACTACTCAGCAATTGAGCTTCCTCAAAGTCTACTTCCTTCCGTTTTGCTTCATTTTTAGCTTTGTTGCTTTTCCTTTGCTTAGCCAATACGAACTAAAGTAAATTCGAATCCACCTCCATTCTGCCGAAGAAAGCTGGAAGCTTTCTGTTCTTTTAAAGATTGACAGCCTCAGAAACCCACAGAACCAGTCGTTTTTATTGGATCTAGCGTTTTATGCGCGTTAGTGTGCGCGCACGCACTCAGTGAGCAAAATGTGATGATGAAGTAGGCCTCTGGTGCCAGACTGAGATTCATACTCTGTTCGATCACTGTGGACTCAGGCTTTCTGTGCGTCCAGTGTTCTCACCAACAAAAATGGGCATGATGATGGTACAGAGCTCTTGGTGTAGTGAGGAACTGTACCTGACACACCCAGGGCTGAGTCCCTGTATGCTGTTTCTACAAGAAATAATAATAGTGCTAACAGTCGTATTGTTACTATTATGATTATTTGTCCACTACAATACCATGGAAGTAGGAATGATGTTCAGCACTTAGCTTGCAATTGTCTCTCCTCATAATTGTGTGAGATCTGAGCTGTCTCCCCCCACCTCAAACATGTGAGTGGAGAATTGAAGTTAGGAGATTTGTCAGTGGTGATATAGCCAGTAAAGAGCAGAGCTAGAGCTTGAACCCTGGAAGTCTGGCTCAAGAGCCTGTACGTTTAAGCATCGTAGTAAACAATCATAGGGCAGCAACTAGATAGATGTCAGTGAGAGGACCAAGAAACACAAGTGAATAGAATGCAATGTGGTAAGTGAAACTGGTGTTGCGTAGATGGGAGCATAAAGAGAAATGCTACTGGGGGGTTGGGAGTGGGTGTTCGAGCCTTGTATGAAGTATTAGCCCTCACACAGGCAGGTGATAAACAATGGCTTAAGACTCATGATCACAACTGGAAAGGTTATGTATGGAGATGTCAATGGTGGGTTCTAGGATTAGAAAAACTTCGGCATTATTCCACAGGCATTTGGAATCAGGTAGAGGTTTTCAGGTAGGGGTGTGGCGGGATGTTTTTATATTTTGGAGTACTTATTGGCAGTAAAATGAGGCCTGGAGTTATGCATTGGGCTGCTAGCCTAATGGTCAGCAATTCAAACACACCAGCCATTCTAAAGGAGAAAGATAGCCGCTTCTGTAAAGATTTACAGCTGTGTAAACCATAGGGAGCAATTTTCTCCGTCCTATAGGGTCATTTAATCAAAATGTACTTAATGGAAGTGGTTTTGGTTATTGGCAATATGGAAAATGCATCAGAAGAGAAGAACTAATGGAGGCAGAGAGATGAGCTAGTGGTGAGAAATGTGGATGATTGAAACTCAATTCTACAGATATTGATAAATGAGTTTTTTAAGTGATTGAAGACTAGCAGGACTTGTAACTTTTAGAATTGTGGAGATGAAATGGGTAATAAATGACATCAAGAGTAAACAAGGCTATTCATCATCATCAGATATTTTCAACATATAATTGGCTACAGGGTTGGTTGAACCCAAGACTGTATTTTGGCTGAAAGAATATGTGATGTCACTTCTTTTCAAATGGTCAACTATCTTATTAACATTTATGAATTTTAGAATTAAAACATTTTATTTGTCTAAGTGAAAAATTTCTATCTTAAGGTAGATGGTAGGAAAAATTCCTTTGGCTTTTCTTTTCTTGCAATACAAACCAAAACTGTGTCTTTGGGGGGAAAAATTGGGAGAAATATTTTAAAACTTGTATTTGTTGTTTTTGCAGTGAAAATGTGTACTTTCATGCTCGATTAAGCCTTTATTTTTGATATAGGTACATAAATAGCCAGAATTTATGCAATGGCTATGGATTTTAAATAAATTATATATATAAATTGAGGATAAATGTAGTACAGATAGATTTAGGGGATTAATTGAATGCATTGGGGAATCCATGGATATATATCAAAAGCAGTTTATATATTCCAGGAGGATGGACTCAGACAAATTCTGGAGAAGATGAAGGCTTTATATGAACAAAACCAATCCGATGTGTAAGTTTTCATAAGATTTTTTTTAAGTTATCAGAGTTAAGAATTAATTAGAAATAATATTAGCTAGTTGATTTTGCATCATATTTGGGTTTTTTTTAATCTCTGTGCACCTGATTATATTCTAACTATATAATTTAGCCCAGCTCTAAAGGACTTAATATTGCTTATTGTTATATCTGCATTTTGGGTGCTTTAATGCATATTTGTTGGTTGATTGATATGACGGAATTAGGATAGACCCAAATTGAGATACAAGTGAATAAAAGCACTAACAAAGTGGAATACATACATTTTACTTTTTAAAAAAATTAATAGATGTTTTAATGCATTGAGTAAAGAGAATAGACAATATATAGTAGGCAGTATAGACAATAGACAACATGATAGCTACATGTTGGGCTGCTGACTGCAAGATCAGCTGTTTGGAACCATCAGCTACTCTGAGGAGGAAAGATGAAGCTTTCTACTCCTATAAAGTGACAGTCTTAAAAATCCAGAGGGGCAGTTCTACCCTGTCCTATGGGCAGAACTGCTTTGGGTGGAAATCAACTCACTGGCAGAGTTTGGTTTGAGTATCGGCGCAGTAGAGATTATTCATAGTTGGAGTGGAGTTTATACAGAACTAGTGCTGCAGAAAGCTCAAAAGGTTTCTAGATTTACAGATAGTAAAAGTTCAGCCTGGGATTTGGCACAGTGAAGAATTTGAGCTGTAAGACAAAGTAATAGTGCCCTGTGATTTGGTCAAAAAACAAACCAAGCTCACTGCCATTGAGTCAATGCCGACTCATAGTGACTCTATGGGACAGGATAGACTGCCTGTGTGGGTTTCTGAGCCTTTTTTAAAACAGTTTTATTGGTACTTAATCCACATATATCACACAATTCAATAGTTCAGTCATATCAAGAAGACTTACATAATCATTAACACAATCAATTCTTTAGAGATAAAATTACAAATAATGAGTAAGAAAGAAAAGACCACCTTGTCTTAGAACAAGCAAGAAATGCTCTCACCTAAACAGCAGTTGTCAACCTGTTGGTTACGACCCGTTGGCGGTCAAACAACCCTTTCACAGGAGTCACCTAAGACCTGAAAACACATTTCCAATGGTCTTAGGAACCAAGACACTGTTCCTCTAGCTGTCTCTAGGCAGGGCTGCCCATATGCAGATATGCCCACATACGAGTAACTGGCGTGAAAACTGTTACCCATGCTACACTATGCTTTACAACAAAATTAATTTCATTTGTAGTTAGAAATTAGTCTTTCACAATAGAAAATGTTTTTGTGATTAATCACTCTGCTTTAATTGTGTTCAAATTGTAACAATGAAAATACTTCCTGCTTATCAGGTTTTACATGACGATTCATAACAGTAGCAAAATTACAGTTATGAAGTAGCAACAAAAATAATTTTATGGTTGGGGGGGTCACCACAATATGAGGGACTGTAGTAAATGTATATTAGGAAGGTTGAAAACCACTGACCAAGAACAAGTTCAGGTTAGAAGGGAGGTCATCTGACCATGTATCCAGTTCATTCCAGCATAATCACACTTACAATGATCTCTATCTGATAGAAAAGCTGTTCGAGACACTTTCCTGTGACTAGAGGGGATCTGCTGGTGGCTTAATCTGACTAGATACTCTGCAGATGGGTTTGGGGCCCCCCTATCTTCTATAGCATTCTATAAATTGGGTCTTCGAAATTTGGGTTCTGATACTTTTCCCTTTGTCATTTTTGAATTTTGTTTTGCGTGCCTTTGGGTCACGCAAGCTGGTGTGCTTCTTCTTTGTGGACATAGTTCACTCCTCGTTTAGATGACTACTTGTTTGAATTTAAGACTCCACACACTATTCCGATTGATAGTGAGCACCATTTGTTTTCTTCACCACACTTAGCTATAGCACCCTTATCTTCAGTGATCATTACATGAGGTGGGCAAGGCCATGTTATCCAAACTAACTGTCTTTGGATTGGGACTAAAGTTAAATTGGGGCCAGAATCCATCTGCTTGTCCCTGGGATATGCATAGCTCGGGTTTACTTTGACAGCCATACTATGACAAATTAATACCCTGTAAGACCAACTACCCCACCAACAGCAGCAAAACAACTAGCAGACAACTAAAGAGAAACACAAACAAAACAAGCAAATGAAAGGCAGGGAAAAAACCCATAGAAACAGAAAAGTAACACATTGTCAATCATTCCCCCTGGAGTATAAGATGATTGCACTGGCAACACCATCAAGTTTTCCGATGACACATCATTCTGCTGTAGGTTTGAGGAGTCTGCAAGTACAGTTCTAACTTGAGCCAAAACCCATGAGTTGTTGCTCCACACAGTTAGATCTCATATTCAGTTGAATTCTGTTTACCCTAAGCAGGGGGGATCGATGCCAGGGGAAACATCCTGGATCAATTCTTCCAAGTTTAAATCCCTGCCCAACAGATCAAAGCCAGTCATATCACTGAGAGGGGAGCATCAAGGTACTAAATATATGGTGATTCTGAGTCCCTTTTGATGGACTCCAACCAAATGGGGTTCCCCCCAAGGTCCAATGACCATCACTTCCACAGGTCCAGGGCAGCCACTCTGCTTCCTCTTCTATCTAAGCACCCCAGTCCTCAGTCCAAGGGTACAGGCACCTTTGAGGCCAGGCTCAGTTCATTCTGCTGGGCCTCTGTGTTAAGCGCTTGTGTAGCCCGAGTGATGCCATGCTGACCACAAGGTTTACCGTACCACAAGGTCAGCATCCAGTGACATCTTGGTGTTTAGTCCATGGCATGTTTTATTGAGCTTTGGCTAGAGACATATTTGTAGTGTTTACCCAGGAACATAAAATCTGTCCCTATAGGTTCCCTACAATCATTGTTTAGCACCCCTTCCCAATGTGAGGATATTTCTCCCCAATCACCTACCATGCTCGCCAACAGAACTATCAGTGATGTTCCTCTCCCCTGGCCTAAACTTGATTTCCTGGCAAGGTTCTTTCATTTCTGTGGGGATTTGCCCCAGCCTTGTCTTGGTGTAGACCCTCAGGTGGATGGTCTTATCCCATATCCCACCTCTTTGTGGAGTGACCCACTTTGGAGGATATTTTTGGTTTAAGGATTATTTTAGGACTTGGGTTTTTCCAGTTTACGTGGCTCTAGAAAGTCTAGAGTTCTTGGTAATTTGAAATTCAATTTTGAATTTTTCCCTTTTGATCAGCATTCGTTTATAGATTCTTTAATCAGAAAGTTCACACTATCAATAGAATTGCCATGTGCCCCTGGGGGTGATTGATAATGTTCTCTAATATAAAATTACAATGATGTCTCTTAAGATTAACCAGAGATGTACGTAAACCATAGATAACATGAATGGGATTTAGACTTGCATTTAATTCTAGCCCAATATGAGAATTAGTTCTTGTGACTTGGCCCTTTTTGATGCTCACTGAAGATATGGATGCTATAGCAAAGTGTAGTAAAGAAATTTAGATGGTATGATTTTTAGAAAGAATGGCGCATGGGGGTCTTATTTTTCAACAAGCAGCCTTCTGAGTGAAATGTCACCTAAGTCCACATGGAAGAAGCACATCAGCCTTTGTGACCAGAGGAGTGTGAATAATTAAAACTCAAATATGAAGGAGGGAATAGTATTAGAGCTTAAATTGTGAACACCTGATTTGCAGAAGGATATGGATGACAGTGGAAATCCAAAATCATTTGCAAGTTCCACACAAGTGGTTTAAGATTCCGGTGAATCCTCTCTGACTCAGTTGAAGGATGTCAGTAGTCTTGCTATCAGACAGAGAGTGTTATAGAGATGATTACAATAAAGCATGATATCATTTGACCTCTGTTTTGACCCATTTTACTTCAGTAAAAACAAAGTGCAGGGGAAATACGTATGGATAAAGCTCTGTGAGTCCTCTCTGAGCATAGACAAGTGTTGTGGTTAGCCTTGCTGTTATGCAGAGTGCATTGGAAAGTGGATTATTGCAGATGCAATTCCTTTAAAATTTAGCACCATAGCCATTGATCTCCTTTTTGACCCATTTTAAATTGATTTTAGTTTTTTATATTTTCTATCTTTTCAGTTGGGATACTTTTGTTTTACTTTGTTATTTTTAGTAGGTTTTTTGCTGTTTTTAAATGTTTTAGTGTATATGAAATCTAGGGTAGGTATATCTATTGAGACAATATCTTGATTAATGGTTCCTGAGTTGTGGCCGGGGCGGTTTGAAGGAAGTGAGTACAATAATAACAGTGAGTACAAGAAGGAAGAAAATGTTCTAAATTCGATTGTGGTAATGATTGTACAACTCTTCTTAATATGATTGAACCATTTAATTATATAATTTGCGATGGACTTTTTAACAGTTTATTGGTATATAATTCACATATCGTTGTAGAATCATCACCATAATCAGGTTTAGATATTTGCTTCATTCTTGGACTCATTGTTATTAGCTCCCCATTTCCTCCCCACCTCCCCTGCCCTGCCCCAAGGAACCATGAATCCAGTTACTGCCTCTGATTCACCTATCTTGGATTTTATATACAGAAAAACAGTGAAAACAATAAAAACAACACTAACAAGACTATGAAAGTAAAACAAAAACCTCAGTCAAAAGAAAGCTACAAGTATCTTAAGAACTAGAACACATTTAGATGGCTCATAAGGGAGAGCAAATGGTGGGGTGCTGAGTTTGAACCTAACCGCATCCGCAGGAATCCACTGCGCTCTGCATGCTAGCGAGGCCCTCCACCCCTCGTCCATGGTCACAGTGAGGCTCCAAGGGTTTGCTTCATGAGTATTTTCCCTTCACTTTTTTTTTAAATTGAAACAGCTTTAAAATGGGTCCAAAGGAAAATCAAATAAGATATACTGCATTTTGATCTATGTCTGACATATTGATTTACAGTGTCTGATAATAGAGCTCTTCACATCCCTCAGCTATAACGAGAGGGAATTCACAAGAGGCTTGATCTCTTTGTGGACCCTCTAAATGGATTTTGGGCTTCCACTGACAACCATAGCCTTCTACAAACCAATTGTTCACAATTTAAGCTTTGATATCATTCCAGCCTTTAGATTTGGATTATGTTCACACAGGCTGATGTGCTCCTTCCATGTGACACCCCACTTAGATGGCTGCTTGTTTGAAAACAAACCTTTAAAATCCCCAACACTATTTTTTCTAATAGCTGGGCACCATCTAGGTTCTTCACCACATTTTGCTGTAGACTCATATCTTCAGTGATTTCTTCATGAGGGCAACCACTAAGCAGGACCATGTCATAAGAACTAGCTGTTCTTAGATTGGGACTAGAATTAAGTACAAGCCTAAAATCCACTCATGGTTTATAAATGACTCTGGTTCACCTAAGAGACATCATTGTCATTTTATGTTACAGAACATTATCAATTATCATCCCCTTGCTGACTCATGACAACTTTATAGGGCAGGGTAGAACTGTCCTGTGAGTCTCCCAGCCTGCACATCATCACAGGAGTAAAAAGCCTCATCCTTCCCCCACAGACTTGGCTGGTGACTTTAAACTGCTGATGTTTCACTTAGGAGTCTAATGTGTAGCCGGTACACTTTGATGGTGTCATTAGTTTAGCCAATGTTACAGAATTTAGAACATTGTCGAGAAAGGGAAATTATACAAGTATGGGCCAGCTATGAACTGCAATACATGAATTGTTGACTTGTGTAAATTAAACCTTTAAGTGACTGAGCACTATTTACAGAAACAACAGGAGTTGGTGATAGGGCAAACGTTCCAATAATATTTACAACAGCAGAGCCACACCTGCCATAAAAAGCAAAGAAGCATTAAAACAGACTGGTAGTTCTGGGCCACTGTTCTTGGTGGCAAGAGATTGAAACCAAGTCCCGTGCTGTGGTTGACTTCTTTCACTAGTTTAATGACATCGAGTCCCATCCATATTATAGATTGTGCCAATTCTTCATTTCTCCGATTGGCTGAGTAACATCAGCAGCAGCAGTAGTGTGTACACATATATATCACATTTTCCTATTCATGGGCATTAGGTGGTTCTTATCTTCACCCATTGCAAATAGTATAGCAAGGAATGTTGGTGTACAAGTCTGTTTGCATGTCTTTTCAAATCTGGGTGTAGTAGATCAGATTTTTGTTGAGCTGCGACACTACTACCTACATTAGCGATACCATTTTACATTCCTACCAGCAATGGATACAGGAAATTTTTTTTTTTTGGTAGTGAGTTTGGTTAGGTTTATTTATTTTATTAAATCCTTTTATTGGGGGCTTGTATAACTAACTCTTTGCACAATCCATAAATCCATCTATTATGTCAAGCACATTTGTGGCCATCATCATTCTCAAAACATTTTCTTTCTTCTTGAGTCTTTGGTATCCGCTCATTTTTTACCCTTCTTCTCCCTCCCTCCCTACCTCACAAAACTTTGATAATTTATAAAATTTTTTTCATGTCTTACACTGTCCAATATCTCCCTTCACCCACTTTTCTGTTTTCCACCCCCAGGGAGGGGGTTATATGTGGATCGTTGGTTCCTCTTTTCTCCCCCACCTTCCCCTTACCCTCCTGGTATTGCTGCACTCATTGATCCTGAAGGGTTTATCTGCCCTGGATTCCCTGTGTTTCCGGCTCTTATCTGTATCAGTGTACAGCCTCTGGTCTACCCGGATTTGTAAGGTAGAATTGAGATCATGATAATTGGGGGAGGAAGCATTAAAGAACTAGAGGAAAGTTGCGTGTTTCATCAGTGTTATACTGCACACTGACTGGCTCGTCTCCTCCCTGTGACCCTGCTGTAAAGGGATGTCTACTTGCCTACAGATGGACTTTGAGTCTCCACTCCGCACTCCCCCTCATTCACAATGATGATTTTTTTTGTTCTTTGATGACTGGTACCTGTTCCTATAGATACCTCGTGATCACACAGGTTAGTGTGCTTCATCCATGTGGGTCTCTATCTTCAAGCCTTTAAGATCCCAGAGGCCATATCTTTTGATAGCTGGTACCATCAGCTTTCTTTTTCACATTTGCTTATGCACCTGTTTTGTCTTCAGCAATCATGTAGGGAAGGTGAGCATCATGGAATGCCAATTTAATAGAACAAAGTGTTCTTGCATTGAGGGAGTATTTGAGTAGAGTCCCAATGTCCTTTAATACTAAACCTATAAATACATGCACATTAGATCTACTTCTCCATCATCATATATAAATATTGGCATGTACACACCTGTATTTAGACCTTTAAATACTCTTTGACTCCTAATTCTTTCCTCTATTTCCTTTTGCTTTCTTCTTGTCCCACTATCATGCTCAGTCTTCATTTGGATTTCAGTAATTCCTCTAGGTTATACTGCTCTTGATCAAGCCCTACCAGGCCTCCTGCACCCTCCTGGCCATTGATTTTGAATCACTTATTGTTCCCTTGTCCCTAGGTTTGTTAACACCCACTTCCTTTCCCCCCACCCCCGCCTCCCCTGCTCCCATATCTCCCCAGAACCAGCAGTCCGTTGTTTTCTCCTTCAGATTGTTTATCCCGCCTATTTTTTCTAGATAGAATTGCAGAGATAATAATATGCACAAAAAACAAGACAGAGCAAAACGAAGCAACAAAAGAAAACCAAAAAAAGACAAAAAAAAAAAAAAAAAGAAAAGCCTGTAAATAGTTCAAGGTCTGTTTGTTGACCTTTAGGAGTGTTTTCCAGTTGAGTCTGATGGGGTGGCACACTCTGGCCCCAAAGTCTATTTTTTTACTCCCTCAAGACTGCTTTGCTCTGCTTCCTTTGCTGTTTTGTTGCATGGCTCTTAGTGTTTTGCCTCAGTGTGATAGGGTCAGATTGGGCACAGTTCCCACACTGTGTTTCCAGTGTTGTCCCCTGGTAGCACTATGGGTCAGTGAGGTACATCGTGTCTCATAGTGGACTGGCCATATGGTCCTCTCTGTGCTTTGACTTCTCTGAGTGGAAATATCGTCCTCAGGGCTTGGTGGGCCAGGATGTGTTCCACTTTGAACTACTTTCTTGTATTCATAACACTTGTAAATTCTTGTTTTAAAAATTTGTCCCCCATCTTCCTGATGTCCTTCTGAGAAAACAATCACTGTAAGCAATGTCTGGTTAAATTATATATCAAAAGAAATCTTTTTATTTACCCACCTATAAATGTGATTTTTTTTAGGACATTTGATGTATGTTTTTAAGTACTTGGTATTAGGTGTATTTGTGCTTAGTTTGTACAATGTAGACCATAATCTGGTACCCATAGAGTGACAGCAGATAGAAAAACGTAACAGCACAGGGTGTGCATTTTTCCTGTTTTCAGGGCCTAGTGCATTATGTGGAACAAAGCATGGTGGACCCTTTTTATATTCATCTAATTGCTTTAAAATGCTAAAGTAGATACTTACTCCTTTTGTTCTTCTGGTTTTAAAATGTGATCCATATCAAGTGTCTAAGAAGATGTGCATTTTATAGGGTGAAACTACTTCCTCTGTATATGAAAAAACCCTAAAGTATAGTAAAAAATATAGATGGGGAAATAGCAAATATTTGTTGAATGAATAAACTGCTGACTCCATGTCCAGCTACAGTAGTGTGGTGAGGATTCGGAAGTGCTCCTAGAAGCGGAGTGCTCATACAATAGAAACATCATGTAAGACCACCTTCTTCGGGCCATGATGTCAGGTTTTCTCTTACCTCAGTGAACAAATAGGACACTTGTTTTTTGAAATAATAGAAAGCAATCAGTGTGCAAAACTGTACAATACCAACTGGTTAAAGGAGATTAAATTATTATAGTATCATTGCATTGACAAGTTAGTTAACTTGGCTTTTTCTTACTTTAATCTTGTAATGTGTAAATAAAAGTTCTGAAGTAGAAGCAGCACAATTTGCTTAGGTAAACTGTTACGTACAAATAGGTAAAAATGTGTACGTGTATCAGTCCTTTGAAAAATATCATGGAAACATTAATTTTTTTGGTTCTGTAGTGCCAGGAACTGGATTTAATGGTTTCTTGTGGGGATTGTAGGGGTGGTTGGTGGGAAAGAGGAAGCTAATAACAATGAGTACAAGAAATAAGAAAATGTTCTAAAATTGATTGTAGTGGTAATTGTACAGTTTTTTGTACAATTCTTAATAACTATTGAATTGTTTGATGTGAATTGTTACATGTCAATAAAACTTAAAAATTTTTGTTGTTCTGCAATGTATTTATCCATTTTCTCTTTAATTCTCTTCCGAGTAATGAAGCAAAATCAGACGGAAGAAGCAATTTGATACCAACCATCAAATTTCGGCACTGTTCTTTGTTAAGAAATCGACGCTGCACTATTGCGTACTTGTAAGCTGCTGTGATTTTACTTGTAGTAGCAGGAAACAAAGAAGAGTTTTCCATGGGGTTTCTCAATTAAGTTTCTGGTTGATAGCAACAGATCTCAGATTTATTTATCTCTGTGGTTATGCATGGAGCCCTGGTAGCATGGTTACTTGTTGGGCTGTGATCTACATGGTCCACAGTTCAAAACCACTAGTAGTTCCGAGGGGAAAAGGCCGTGTTTCTATTCCTGTAAATAATTACAATCTCGGAAACCCACAGGGGTTTGCTATGAGTCAGCATTGGCTTGATGGAAGTGAGAGTGTTTTCAGTGTTTATGCGCTGGACTGTTAACCAGAAACAGCATTTCAAAACCACCAGCTGTTCTGCGGGGAAAAGATGAGGCTTTCTACTCTTAAAAAAGAGTTACAATCTCGGAAACTCACTGGTGCGCTTCTATCCTGTCCTTACAGTGTCAGTATGAGTCAAACAACTCCATGTGGCAGTGAGTTATTTCTTTTAAGTTTGATTTAATGTAAGCATTTTAATTTCGTTTTTCCAGTTTAAAATTTGTATTGTAAAAGATTGCACTATTCTTGAAAGCAGAGAGAATAATATAGTGAAGCTCCTGGAGTTGTCTTATAAATTTAACAATACATTTTCCATAATTTATGACATATGTATGTTAGGCTACTTAAAACTAAGTACTAAACATCAGATAACATTTTACCACTATATACTTTAGGATACATCTCTAAGAAATAAGGGCCTTTCTGATCTTTTTCCACATTACTGCTGTGTCACCATCACAGTTACGACAATGAACAGTGCTAGGGGCATCAGCCCAGTTCCTATTCCCGATTTCTGGTAGTCCCAAAGATGTCTTCTTAGAGTAGATCTATTTGCATCAGAATCTTAAAAAAAAAAAATCCACAAATGACAGTTTAGTTGATAAGATCCTTGAGTCCTTACTGATAGAACAGTGTCTGATTTCCTGCTTGTTTCTATGCTAATACTCTCAATGTCCTAGGTATGACCGGTTACTGCGGATTCGTGCACTTAGGTGGGAATATGGCAGTGTGTTGCCTAATGCTTTACGATTTCACATGTCTGCTGAAGAAGTAAGTTAGCACTTTTTCAAGTTAATGATTTTGGGAAAATACTGAGATCCTGGCTTTTTTTTTCTACAATGATGTTTACTGGTATTTCTCTGTTTTCTGTAAATTTTCTATATTTTGTTTGTGAGAATGTGTAGAGGTAAATATAAACTACTAACTCAGCAGTTTGTATATATAATTTATTGACACATACTTTTTGAATTAAGCAACCATTCTTACCATACTTTTCTGAGTTATTCCTCACTAGCATAAGCTTACTACTCCAAGATTCCTAGCTAATCTTTTGAGTTGCTATCATTTGATCCATGATTTGATCACCTTTTCAGCAATAAGTTTTCAGCGTTTTTTAAGCAGTTAGTACTTACTGCGATAGGCATGGGAAGTATAAAACCAAACTCATTACTCTCAAGTCGATTGTGACTAAAACTGCCTCAGAGGTTTATAAGGCTATACATTATTTTTGTTTTGAACTGTCTTATTTGGCACATAATCCATATACACTATCAATCTTTATGGAAACCAACTGCCATATTTTTCTCTTACAGAGTAGCTAAGTGGATTCAAATTGCCAACCTTTCCATTAATAGTGACAAATGTGGCAACTGCCATTGGGGTACCCTCCTGGAAGGGAGTAGTAGTAAGTAATTCTAGTGCTACAGGGAAAACTGACAAACAATAAAAAAAGGAGTTTCTTTTATTTATTAGTGATTCATCAGTGGAGTTGAAAAGCCGACATTATTCTTAGGAGATATGTAGTTTTCTAGTCAGCATGAATAAATATTCAGAATAAGATGAGTATTTGTCACTGAAGGTAGGGTGCTAGACCAGTATTTCAAGATAGAACATTAGAGTCAGAACACTTGGTTTCAACTCCTGACACTGCTTTCTAATCTTGGGCAAGTAACCTCATTGCTCTGTGTTCACTCCTTTATTTACAAAATGGGGTCATAGTGTGTCCTACTACAGCCTTGGTTCTCAACCTTCCTAATGCCACGACCCTTGAATAGAGTTCCTCATGTTGTGGTGATCCCCAATCTTAAAATCATTTTTGTTGCTACTTCATAACTGTAATTTTGCTACTGTTGTGAATTATAATGTAAACATCTGATATGTAGGATATATTTTTAGTTTACAAATTGAACATATTTAAAGCATAGTGATTAATCACAAAAATAGGTAATTATATCTTGTGAAATACTGATTTCTAATTATAAATAAATGAAATTTTGTCTTGAAGCATGGTGTAGCATGAGTAACAGTCTTAATATAACAATAGTGAACTACATTGCTACATTTTGCGACAGTGTGCGTAAAAAGCCAGAAGGTTGAGATAGTTTCTTTCTCACTAGATCAGAAATTCTCCAGACAGTCTTTGCAAGAGCACAAGATCATCTTCCACAACAAATCTACTTCTTTATTTAGACTTGATAACAAACAAGCTGGAAAACCCTGTTTCACAAAGATAAGTTGTTGGAAATGGAAGAAAAAGGTGCAACACAGTCTCAGACAGAACAGGACCTGACTGCAAACACTTGATCCAGAATTTTGTAACTGGCATTATAGAGAAATCAGTTCTCGCTGCATCGCTGTTAGTTCAATAAACGTCTCTTGTGCTATCTCAGGAACATCTTCAACTTTGACTGCAAATGGGCTTCTGGCAAGTGCAAATGAGGTGTCGGGTAGATTTGGAAAGTACGATGAAATTTCATCTGCAAGCATATGCAAGTGTTCTTTCACAGAAATTGTAATCCTTTTGTCTGGTTCAGTGTCATGTTCTTCAAAGAAAACAGATAGGGTAGGCATGTAAATTTTATTTTCTTTTTATTATTTTTTTGGTAAATTTTATTTTCATCCAATTTTTTCCCCCAAAGCTGATGTTTCCTTTGGAATGATCAGATATTTTCAGATAAATCAAGGCATGTTGCATTTTGTCCTTGCAGTAATAAATTGTAACTCATTCAAGATGGCAAAGATGGCAATCAAACTATTTTCTGTATCTCACTTTTATCGCTGCAAAATGCTTTGAACTGCGGTCATGTTTTCTGATAAAAAACGTTTTGAGTTCATCACCATGCTCAAAAACACCTTTTAAAACTTTTCCTCTGGACAACCGTCTCACTTCAGTTGCGAAAGCAGTAGACTGTTTAAAGTGCTCGCCTTTACAAAATTGACAGAATTTATGATGCTTCTCATTACTTCTTATAACTCTTTTGGCCGTGCATTTGTTGCTAATATTTTCTGAGGAGTTATACAGTGAGTTCCGGTGACTTTCGGTGACTCAGTACCAAACGTTGAAATTCAGATTGACATCCTAGCATAGTGGAGCATCATCTGCAAACACCACAAACCTTTTCCCAAGAGATCTTATGCTCTTTCAGAATGAACCAACTATCAAATACATCACGTGTAGTAGTTGCCATTTTAAGAGGTTTGCAAAAAAAGAAACTCATATTTAAAGTCGCCATCATTAATATGCCTCAGGTAAACAGTAACTGTGAACAGTTTGCAACGTCTGTAGATTCATCACGCTGGATGCTAAATATTGGAAGTGGAGCAGATTTACTTTCCTGGATTATCTGATCAAGAATATCAGCAGCCTTGTCTGCTATTCTTCTGCAGGCAGTGTCATTTGATAAGAAAATTGCGCTCAATTTTGTAACAAATTCATCTCTGATCATAACTCGAACAATTTACTGGCCCCTGGCAACAGTGAATCCTCAGCAATGGTGTAGGGTTTCATAGCGCTGGTGATTCTGAGTGCCACCAAATATGAAACTTCAATGACTGCTACGTTTTGTTTGTGGTACTTGCCACCAGTGTCAAGTCTGGCTTTCTTGAGTTTATCATCAGCTTTGCTTTTAAAATAGTTGGTATCCTTGCCAGCAAAGCTCGGATATTTGCTATCAAAATGGCATATTAGTTTGTTCAGCTTCATAGATTCAACTAATAGAACTTCACAACAAGTAAGACATTGTAGTTTCTCAGTTCCTGCTGTCATTGAAGTAAAACCATACCATAAAAAATCCTCACTATCTTTTCTTAACGTTCTTCTACATGATCCATTGTCATGGGATGGTTGGCTAATGAAAATAATATATAACCATAGCTTTAATAATACAAAAGATGGCTCTCCCTCCTCCACCACTGCCACCTCCTCCTGCTGTTCCTGCAGCTGCCTGTGTGCTCGTTTGGTGCGGACCTGGTACCTCTTTTGAGAAGACTTCAGCATTCACCCTGGCCAACAAAAAACTCAAGGGAGGAGTCAAGACTGAGAACAATGATCAGATTAACTTGAAGGTGGTAGGGCAGGATGGTTCTGTGGTGCAGTTTAAGATTCAGAGGCACACCCACTTAGTAAGCTAATGGAAGCCTATTGTGAACAGGGTTTGTCAATGAGTCAGATCTGATTTGATTCGACAGACAGCCAATCAATGAAACAGACACACCTGCACAGTTGGAAATGGAGGATGAAGATACAATTGATGTGTTCCAGCAGCAGACAGGAGGCATCTTCTAAGGGAGCCTGCTCCTTTCCTCCAGAACTCTCTTCCAGCCGACCAAGAATCCATTCTTGATTAGAAAACCACAGTTTGATTCCACCACCTCCTGACAACTACAGTATAGTTTTCTCTTTATTTCATTTCCCCTTCCTCATTCCTTTATTGTACACAAAGTAACTGGTGCATGTACACAAGCATATTAAATTTTTCCCTTTGTTTATTTATTCGTTTACTAAATCACCAATGGTATGTTTTGATCAACATCAGGTGGAGATGGGATGGGGAAAACACTGGTTCTGTGAAAGCTCCCCTTCTCCATCAGTGGCTTGCTCATTCAGCTTCTCTCTTTGTATTTCAGTAGGTTATTTTGCTCTCACTGTTTAACAAAAACAAAAAAAAATGACATGAAAAAAATCCTTGCATGCCTTGTTCGATTGAAGAATTTTTATGTTTTTCATTTATCATTGTAAAACCAAGGACAGTTTTATAACATTTTTGTATGTAGCTATTACATGTAGGGCAATCTGTCTTTAAGTAGGCATAAATTACTCTCAATGAAGCCTAGATAGTTTTCCCTTCAAGTCAAGCGTCTTGTTTAAATTTCTTATTTAAAAAAAAAATAGTACTAAAGATGATACATGGCACAATTTAGTCAATACAGTTTATTAAAATTTCCTATGATTTAACATTCTCTATGTTGTGTTTTTACATACCTGTTACTATCACAAGGAGCAGTATTCACATCAACCACAGCTGAATATAAAAAGACCAATCAGCATCCAGATAAAGTTCCCATGGTACAGATATCGATTTTTTGCAGTAGTTTATGATTTTACCCAGAAATAATAATTCATGAAGTGTCATTTACCACCAATACTGCTGCTTTTAACACTGTCGCTGCTTTTAACACAGTAGCTGCTTTTAACACAGCAGCTGCTCTCTACGCATGTGTGACTTGTCCACATAAACACATTGTGGTGCCAACCCTGTCACATCCACCTTTATTTGTACAAGTTGAATGTGATGGGGTTGTCTGATTATGTCATTACGCTGCGTACTCGTATGTGGGCAGACCCTCCTGGAGATGGATAGAGGAGCAGTGACTTGGTTCCTAAGACCATTGGAAATACATGTTTTCCAATGGTCTTAAGTGACTCCTGTGAAAGGGTCCTTTGACCCCAAAAGAGGTCGTAACCCACAGGTTGAGAACTGCTGTATTAACAGGGTTGTTACAGGATGATTAAGGCTGCCCATTTGGAACATAGCATAGAACGGAATGTGATCAATGCTGTTATTGTGTGAGTTTGGTATAGTATATCACTTATGAAAGAAAGTGTTAGTCTGGGTTGACTAGAGGAACAGTCATACACTCATGTGTATAAGAACTTTATATAAAAGAGCAATTATATATTGAGAAAACATCTCAGCCCAGTTCAGATCAAGTTCCTAAGTCCGATATTAGCCTATATGTTCGGTACTAGTCGATAAATTCCTCTTTAGATTCACAGTATATGTAATGATGCCAAATGCAGGAATATCGCAGGCCAGTGGGTAGAAGGTCTTGTGGATCCAGTGGCAGTGTATGCATTTCAGTGTTGGCACGGGTCTCCTCCAGCTCTCTGACTGTCTCAGCGCAGAAAAGGAAGGCAGAGAGACTGGGTTTGATCTCCATTGAGCTACTTATTTCTGTCATGCCTCAAAATGAGGTCATCAAGCTGCAATTTTATTGACAGGCTGACAGGATATAATGTAATTGCCACGGCATGTATTCAGTAAATTTGCCATGAGTTTTATAAACAATTTACTTGCTAACTGCATTTAAAAAATTTAACTTGAGTTTAATTGACATAATTCATATACCACACAACCCAGTGGTTTAAATATATTAAAAAGAGCTGTGCAGTTATGATCTCCATCAATTTTAGAACATTTTCTTCAGTCTTAAACTCACCATTTGCCCCAGCCTGCCCTGTCCTAACCCAAAGAAACTTAATCCATTTATAGTCTTCACAGTAACTAAGTCCTATCCTAGATTTTATTTAAAGAAAATCATATGCGTATGGATTGTGATAAGAGTTGTATGAGCCCCTAATAAAATGTAAAACACAAAATAAAAAAAACACCTAACTATCCTAAGTCATCATGGCAAAATATTGAATGCTCAATAAACCACTGAAAACTCCAAAAAAAAGAAAGAAAATCATATGCAAAAAAAAACAGCCCTCAATCCAAAAGAAAATATAAAAACTAGGACAAATTTAAAAGGGACCAAAAGAGAGAAAAACAATAACGTTAAAAATTATCTGTGTTAATCTACTTTCCAATGCACTCAGTGTATAACAAGACTATTTCCATTCTTTGTTCATGGTCTAAGGAGATTCACTGGAGGCTTAATCTGTGTGGGAACTGTGCAAATGGAGTTTGGGCTTCCACTGTCATCCGCAGTCTGCTCAGGTTTTAATCTCTAATACCATTGCCTCCTCTGATCTTGGATTGCTAAGTACATTTCCATGCTTTATTTTTATTCTGTTCATGTTCTGGAGAAAGAAACAAAGTACCTCAGCTTCTTGAGGGAACTACTAAATAATTACGTTACCAGTTAATTTTTCAGGTTCTTTTTCCATGGTCTTTGTGCCGGAATCTTACATTAAGTGGACTTGAGGGGTGTCTCTTTATTATGGTGAAATGAACAGAACATGTTCTTTCTCTAATAACAATAGCTATAGTATTTTTTTAAAAACATAGAGTGTTTAAGAGTAATAGTTCTTGTAGGATTTTATCTTAAAATTTAAGTAACCAATAGATGAGGATTTTATTTTAAACATAAATACATGAACTTGTCGTGCATAAACTTTTTTAGTTTAGTACAAGGTAGTCATGACAAGGCACACAGGTAAGACTTCAAGATGCTGATTTTCGAACCAGAAAATTATAATTAAGAATTATAATGTTAGTCTTGAGATTAGATTTCCATATTTTAGACTTCATTTTGACCTTGAGTTCAATGGAAATCCCTTATAGCTGGGGTCCAAATTCGGTGTTAATAGAGTCTCTACAAGGTCTAGTCTATGGAGAGAATCACTGCCTCTGCCTTTTCCTTCTCACAGCATAAACCGAAATTCAGTTTCTATATGTGAACATTTCACTTTGAACTCACCGATAAGGGATAGGTGATGCCATCTTTAACAAAGATTAGTGTATTATTTTTTTCCATGAAGGTAGACAAATAGTAGTTTACAAGTTAGAGACTCCAAGACACTTTAGAGAGAGATAATCTTATGTCATAATTTCTTTTTTAAAAATCATTTTATTGGGGCTCATACAACTATTATCACAATCCATACATACATACATTAATTGTGTAAAACACCCACTGCCATTGACTTTTAACAATCCTTAAGGATGAGCAAAGTCGAACTGGCTCTTTAGGTTTCTGAAGCTGTATTTCTTTATAGGAGCAGAAATCCCCTTTCTCCCTAGGTGTAACTGGTTGAGTCAAACTGTTGACCTTGGCTTTAGCCAACACATAACCCAATACTAACCAACATAGTAGTGGTGGGTGCCTTCTCGTCAGTTCCGCCTCATAGTGGCCCTGTCTAGATCAGCATGAAGTACTACTGGACTCTGCATCCTCACAATTGTTATGTTTGAACCCATTGTTGAGTTACCGTATCAATTCATCTCCTTGAGTTGTTTTTGTTTTTCCCACTGACTTTGCACTGTACCAAGTATTGTGTCGTTTTCTAAGGACTGGTCTCCTGAAAACATGCCCAAAACTTGTGAGACAAGTCTTGCCATACTCATCTCTAAGGATCAGTCTGGCTGTGATCTTCCGAGACAGATTTGTTTGTTCAGTTAGCAGTCCATGGTACTTTCGGTGTTCTTTGCCAACATGCTAATTCAAAGGCATCTATTCTTTGGTCTTTATTAATTGTTGTCCAACTTTCATATGCTTATGAGGCAATGGAAAATCCCATGGCTAAGGTCAATGGAAAATCCCATGGCATTGCTCAGTCCTCAAAGTGTGACATCCTTGCTCTTCATCACTTTAAAGTAGAATTTCAGAAATCCAAAATATGTTTAGTGAAAGAAATTTGTCACAAAATAATAAATACTGTGTGGATCTATTTAAAGTACAAATAATGAACAGCACTAAACTAGTGTTTTAGGGATGCATTCTTGGGTGATAATGTAAAATTTTCAGAATGGAACAAAATGATAAGTCTCCATTTTGGGGCTGAGGATGTGTTACTCCTTGACCAGGCTGTTTCTTAATAATGTCATTAACCTGTACATCTTTGTTTTGCCTACCTTTCTGTAATTATACATAAATAAGATTCTGAGGAGATTGCAACTAATGTCACAAAACAAAATATATATAAATTACTGTATAAAACATGAGTTTTCTCTGTAAACTTTCACCCTAACCATAATAGACTTTAAAAAATAACAAATGCCTTTTATTATTATTTCCTTCCCCCAGCCCTTTGGCAACTCTTAATCTACTTTTTTACATTTATAGAATTCCGATGACTGACTTTCCTACAAATGCAGTCGTAAAATAATGTGACCTCTTGCGCCACTTTACGTGTGATAAAGGTTTACCCTTGTCAGCTACAACTTAGAACTGAATTCCAAAGTAAGCCTCACTATCTTCTATTGTGTGCACTCCTCATTTTGCTTGTCCTTCCTTCTCTTTGGGGACATTTGCATTGTCTGCTCAAGCATGTTGTTCCATTCTTATAAAAAGAGTCCGTGCAGTATTTAATGCGACCATAACTGAATCATGTGTTTTTCGTAGTGTTGTTTCTGGTTGAATGGTTTTTTTAGATCTGTGCTTAGGTCTACTGGTTTGTAAGCTATGTGATAACAAGAATTTTGTCTGTTTTGGTTGAATGCTCCATCCTAAGTGCACAGACAGTTCCTGACTCGTAGAAGACAACCATTAATGTTCGCTATATAAATACAGGAATGCCACACTCATGATCTACATGGGCGTATGTGCTGTTTGAAGTCACGATTACACAATGTTGGCAAGCTTGTTTTCTTTGTCACTTGGTAAAAAGACCATTTTTCTGTTTTCAGATAGAATGGTTCAATTGTTATAAGAAGTCCCTTGCTACTTACATGAGGTCATTGGGAGGAAATGAAGGTTTGGACATAACACAGGATATGAAGCCTCCCAAAGCTTATATATTGAAGTAAGTTTTACCTCTTGAGAATGGATTTTATTGAATGT